>NW_009919716.1:0-5181 GCF_000696875.1 Nestor notabilis
CCTCTCACAGGCTGGAGTTCTGTGCCTAGGATCTCGGGCTTGGCAGTGCAACACAGCTCGGTGTGCAGGGCTAGCAGGAGCAGCGTGTGGCTGCCTCTTGCAGAGCTCCTCCACCCGCATCAAACGCTGTGCGAAACAGCACCAGCCGCCAGCTGTAGAAGAAGTAGGATAGCGGGTGGTCTTTTTCCTCCCTTCACTGTTTCATCTCTCCGCATTGTGTTGTCCTGTTGTAAACAAGAAACTGACAAGGACACTACCACCCCCAACCCGAGCCTTAGCATCTGCTGAAGGCAGCCCATCATGTTTTCAAATACGTAGGCTTTTTGCTATATTTATGACAGTCAGAAAAGCAGATGTTTCTGCTCCCATTTTTCTCCCAAGTCACTCTTCTTCCCCTACATGAATTAAACGAATGGGAAAAACTGCCCAGATCATGCTGATGGCCAGGATTACTACTTACGGAGATTTGAAATTATCTATGCAACAGTGATGAGGATCTGATTGAAGAGTGAAAAAAGAAAGATGACAAGTAATCACCTCAGCGGTCCAGTAGTCCACATGCAGTTTCTACTGTGAAAGCCTTCATGAGAAGGAGAAGGACTAGGTGGTATGCAGATGGATCAAAACTGGACTATTCAGAATACTAATGAAGAAATAACAATGCAGTGTGACTGTCTATAGCTGCCCATCTTCATGTTATTTGTGCTGCTGAATAGATTAGGATGCTACATCGGAGCAAAGAGAGAAGAAGGTGTAGAGAGATGTTTCCTTTCTGACACTGTGCATTAGGGGAAGATGCCGTGTTGAAATCTCTGTCAGCTTTACCCAATCAATAACGCCTGGTATCCAAAGCAGCTGACAGGTTTTCAAGAATCAGTGTGCGCATGTGAGCTTTAAAAGTTATGTCATTACGAAGTAGTATAACGAATAAGGTTCTTCTGCTGCACAGACTCAGAATGGATGGGGTGAAAAAGTGTAAAGAATTAGTCAGATGTGTTAGAAATGTATCCCAAGAGCAGTAGGACAATGTCTCATGATGCTATGAATAACACCATTAAATATAGTAAGTGGAAGAAACAGAGACAGACAGCAAGACTTGTCAGGGTCAGAGCTACCTCTAGAAGTGGCAGCTCGCTTTGCTGAAAGAGGCTTGTATAACCATACCAAAGTTTCAAAGCTCATGGGTGGGCTGTTCCACTAAGGGTCAGCTGAAGACTGCAATGATGCCGGGGGGTTCCTACTTCGCAGTTTCACTGGCACATAGTTTTACACTGAAGTACAAGCAAGTTTTTTGTTCTGCAAGATCTCAGTTGTGAGAAGGAAGATAAAACAGATCCTTTTCCTGTCTTATGTTTTCAATCAAGGTAATGTGATAGCAATATAACTTACACCTGCAGGGTATGCTAGATAAAATGACTACCTAGTGGCCTACCTACCTAAAAGCTCAGTTTTAAATAGGAAATGCTTGATACAGGTCACATCAAATTTGGCTTTAAAAGCTTATATGGGGAACCACGTTGTGGTTAAACATATTACAAGCTAAAATATTTATCAAATAAGATTAAAATGCTTAGCTAATGTGTACATTACATGTATTAATGTGGGGCAAAGTAATCAGATAACATTTACAGTGAGTTTAAGTAAGAATGCCCTACAGACACATGCCCTTACTTAAGTCATGAGTGTATTTTTTGTATGTACATATTAAGTCCTGGGGTTTTTCTGCAGGCTGTCTGTTATAAATACAGAAGTGGCTGCCAAGAATATATGTTAATAAATGAATAAACAAGTTTTGGTTGGGGGGCAGGAGCAGAGAACTCTTATAAGCTGAATAAGGAGGACAGTAAAACACAGCTGAATTTGTGGTGCATTGTGATGAGAGTAATGCTCACTACCAGTCCATGCATGGCTCAGTGACCACTCTCATTCAGCATGGTGCCACCATGTTTCCACCAAAACAGTGGGACTTAATCTCCTTTCTTTTCCCTTAGCCACTCATTTCAAATATCTCAGCACTCATGGAAGCTTTGATATGGCAAAAATTTGCTACATTTGTATACCCCATCAGCCTATTCTATGGTGGCTACAGAGTTGCCGTGTGTAACTGCCGCATTGATTACAAGTGCTAAATCATTTATGAAACCCAATTAAAGTCCTACCTGTGTATATATTTACACTCTGTATTCAGATAAGGAGAGCTCATCTGGAGCCTTCATCTTTGCAGGGGGGGACTAAGTGGGTCACTTCTTGAGTCTTTGCACTCACTTCACAAAAATGTGAATTACAGAGCCTGAAACATCCTCTCTGTCCCGGGCTGACTGAATAATCCCATGAATCCACTAGTGCTACAGCAACCAGACAGCAAGTACTATGGAGCAAGCACAGGTATCACTAGCCTAGTGGTGCTAAACGCCACAGTAGTGAAAATGTCAGCTGTCACATGAGAAAAGGGATCCACCTCTGTTGCGACTACAACACAACAGCAAGGAAAAGCCAGCAACAGAGATGCAGCAGTAAAGGTAGGCTTGGCTGGCTATATGCAGCCTCAGTTTTACCAACCAAGAGAAAAAGCAATGAAAGTTATGTGTATGGTATTCAGTGGAATTCAAAATTTTGTTTGGGTTTTTTTTTTTTTTTTTTTTTGTTTTAATCTAAGCTCTGCATGTTGGCCATGACAGCAGGAGAATTACTGTTCAGTCCTTGCATGTAAATTGGGTGTCTGAATCTGTTCAACTAGAGAACTAATGAGTGTAACAGACGGTCTTTTCTTTCCTTATCACTTTCTGCTCATTGATGCATTCAGTATGTGTTGCCCAAAGAAGACTAAGAGTAATATAAGTGTGTAAACCTGTAAGGAATAAGAAATCCATCTTCTATAGAAAACCGTAACTAGAAGAAAAGCTAACCAAGAGGAATAAAATAAAGATATCACAGGCAGGAAGCAGTGAAAAGCCTGAAAGTCTTACTGGAAACCTTTACAGGGATAATTAATGTAAATAATCTTGATCTGGGAAAATCAAATGTAAGCACTTTTTAAGTAAGAGCATTATGAATTGTCATTAATATGTTGGAAGAAGCAAGAAAAATGCAGTAATTATATTCTGATACAACCCTAACCAAAATTGTTTCTGTATTCCCCCAAGGCCTGTCACATGCATAAGCTCTTTGTTTTACTTTTGGGTTCTTTTAAAGAGAGGTGTAGTCCAGCTGATATGCACAGTGAAGTTGAACCCATTTGCCATTTTTGCAATGGAATACAAAATTAATGTCGGTGTTTCACATTCTTGGCATTTTACTAGGTCACCCCTGTAAATCTGAATAGAAGGCTCTACAGCTCTGGCATCTTGAGGTTGGCTTTGTGTCAGCACAACCAGAGTAGAGCTACGAGAGAAATCCAGCAGTTGAAAACATAAGCATGTATGCATTGGGCAGTTTCTGGAGGCAGTCATACCGGTGCCCCCATCTTTTGTTCTTTGATCTCAAAAGCAGCTTGGCTGAGACACTGGATTTGGCACATACCTGGACCCTCCAGCTTTGCCTCCCAAGCACATGACACTCCCAATATGAGGATGCATGACAGCAGGTTGCAGATCACAAGTCTGAACTTCAACCTGCTTGGACAAGGTGGTTTTTGTTACTTCAGAGGCCACCATAGTATGGGGCTCTGCTGGAACACACTTACCAGGAACCCTTGACTTAAATAGTGGGATGAGAACCAGTTTAATGACCTTCGTCAGCTCTAGACTTTTGAATGTACTAAATATGTTGACGCTCATGCCATCTTTCAGGGGCAGTCCTTCCTGGGGTGCTTGTCAAGCCAAGAAGGATAAGGGGGCCTGTGCAGCAGGTTGCAGGGTACATTCGTTCCTGGGTGGTGCAGTCATCATTCTAATGACTCATTAGAGGCCATGAGGCCACTGTAGCTGGTCACAGGATTGGGACCATTACTTGGACTGGCACAGGAGAACTTCAGCTGAGGGCACCTGTGCAAATTCATTTGCCATTTAATAATGTGTGCTTTCAGAATGAGGAGTTTGTGTAAACTGCTGTGATCTCACACATCTCATGTGTCCCCCCCCCAAAACCAAAAGCTGATTTATATGGCTTTTAAAATACAATTATTATAGTGGTGTAGTCTCAAAATCAGGGTTCTTCACGCTGTGTGCAGAGAGCTGATTAACACATAGAGTCAAACACAAATATTTTGTCACATGAACAAAATAGTTGTTTAATTCATGTCTGTATAGAGATGAGTACTAGCTGGTAACTCCATACAGCTAGCACACCCTCAGTCTGCCAGCTATCCACTTTTTATACATTTTAAACAGTGAAAGTCAGTTATTTCTGTACGTTAACAGTCTGTATCTACAATCATTGGCTCTTACATTCTCCCATTTCTTTTTAAAGTCACAGTATGTATTTCACTACGCATGCTCTATGAGTAAGGGTCTCTTATCTCCGGGAGTTTGATTTTTAGTATTGTAATGAAACAGATTCCTTTAGGAACACAGTTATCCTCTGTTTTGGTAGGCTTTTCAACATTACTTCTGGCATCCTAATCTTTCTGGAGTTAGTTGTTACTCTTAGATTTACTCATGTTACTTAGATAGGTGTTACTCTTAGGCAGATTTAGATTAGATATTAGAAAAAATTCTTCCCTGTGAGGGTGCTGAGGTGCTGGCACAGGTTGCCCAGAGAAGTTGTGGCTGCCCCATCCTTGGCAGTGTTCAAGGCCAGGTTGGATGCAACCTGGTCTACAGGAAGGTGTCAAAAACAGGGGGTTGGCACTATATGGTCTTTAAGTTCCCTTCCAAACCAAACCATTCTATGATTCTTCTTCTGATCCACATGCTTCATTCATCAGACTTTAATCACTCCTCAAGGACTGTGAGCTTGTAAGGAAACATTGTTTTTCCTTGCTACATGCAATTCTAAACTCAAGATTTTCAAGCTTTCACGCATGTAGTCTTTTACAAAACCCGTACTTCCCCACTGCCGGGTAACGCGGGAAGACAAGCCCCAAGCAAACAAAACTCCACGCGCACGCCCTTCCCAACAGTTTTGGCCTCTCTCGCGGCCCGTAGGGAAGCCCTCAGCGTGCCCTCGCTCCCGTTACCCCAGCGGCCGCCACGCATGCGCAGGCAGAGGCTGGCTGGTGCGCGGTCGCTGTGCGGCGGGGAG
>NW_009919717.1:0-25953 GCF_000696875.1 Nestor notabilis
AGGGGAGGAGTCGCGGAGAAAACCTGCGGCTGCATCCCTCCAGGTGCCCACCGCCGCTTTCCCACCGACCGAGCAAGGGGCCAAGCTCCGAGCGGGCACCGAAAGGCTCCCGCTGTTACTCACGGCTTTCCCGGCCTCGCAGGGCCTTGGCGGCCGCGGGGAAAACGGGAACCACCGCGGTTTGCTGCAGGCTCCTACGCTGCGGTCATCGCCCTCAGCCTTAATGTACTCGCTCCGTTTTATGAAGCCCCAAGCAAACTGGGCGACGAAAACCATTAGATACATCAGCATAAGGCAACTGTAATACACACCATGCCCCTTCCCCATACTAAGTGTTCCTTTCTCTTTGCAGCACGCAAACCAGAACTTGCTGCCAGAACCAGAGTTTGTCAAAGACGTGTTTAATAAAGATGTTGAAGTCCCTTCCCTCCCACACTCCAAGAGATCTACGATTTGCAGCTTTATCACATAAGACTTGAAACACACTTTGCTGGCTCATCTTCCAGCCTGCTTTACCTTTATTCTCGATTGCAAAAATCAAGATTTATGGGGTGAAATTCCAGTGCCAAAAGAGCCCAGAACCATGATGTAACAGCTGAAAATGTCTCTTAGTCAGCATGTACTAATACCACCACCCAAACAGCTTGTCCTCCACAATAAAGAAACCACTTCCAGAAAACTGGGAGGAGGGGAGGAAAAACACTTCCCTGGAAGAAATGCCTGTCTTTGCGTTTGTATCCTTGATGAAGGAAGCCCCGATTCACGAGAGGTGCCTTCCTCTGATATGCATCTTCTACTGCTACTTCACTTGGTACACAGTAAACAGTAAATTTTGACAGCTGTCACTCATCCTTCAGCATTTTCAGCACTTCTGAAGGAATTATGGAGATGGAAGAAGTGAAAAGTTTTGACAGCTGAGACACAGGTGAGAGATGGGAATTTGCTGCAGCTTGTTACAGCAGAAGAAATTGGGGTGAAAAGTTACACACACATGGTAACACTATTTTGCGGCATATGGGGATGTACTTGCGCATCTGGAAATAACCAGGAAGTTTACCACAGTGTAAAAAGGAAGTCAATATTATAAATATTGCACAGATTTAACACCACAGCACACTTAAGGCCCAGTTCCCGTTTCAGACTGGATCACAGGCGTCATTCTTTTTCAAAAATGTCAGAAATTCAGGTAGGACAGAGTAATGAAAAGATGTAAAGTTATGCAAGAAATAAAACTATGCAGCTCCTTTCTGGGAATATATTCCAACTCAGACTAGAACATCTTTTCCACCTTATAAATACAACGATACTGATATGTGAGGACGCTTCTGCCTGGGAGTGAAAACCTTCACAGGCAATCTGCTCCACACATCCACCATTTCAAACAATTGGACCATTTTCCTCTGAAATCCATGCAATGACCACTTCATTATACATTGCTGGCATGTTTCATTACAGCTGCTGCAGCAATAGCTAGGCCCCTTTAGGGCTGTATGGCTGCTCTCTGGCCTGGCACGCTCCTGTGGGAGTCCAAGGACTTGGGAACCGCCTTGTTGTAGCAAGAGAAATAATCCACTTCTGTAGCTTGATTTGAAAGAATCAACATGCCTTGTAACAAATGAGAGTGCCTAAAAATCAGCTTTAGAAGTTGGTATAGCTTCTGCTAATTAAAGTTGTTGTCCTCTATTAATAGAGGGAAAAAACCACACGAACGAAGACCACTTGATTCTGCCAAAGCACACTATAAAGCAATGACAAGTTGTACTAAATAGCACCTAGTAAGAAAAATATACATTTTCTACTCCTACTTATTCTGGTTGGCCTCTTCTTTTTTATTACTTCTTGGCTGCTTCTCTGATTCTTTGCCATCTCCAGTTTTTCTTGTATGTCTTCATTTAATCCTTCACTGTACTTTTCCTGTCTCATTCTATTTCTCTATTGTTATCACACAGGCTTAGGATGCTGCTTCCTTCCCAAATCTTGTTTTGTTTTGGTTTAAATCTTAATAAACCGCTAATTCCATCAGTCCCTCATCCCATGGCTCCTACATACCACCAGTCTTACCCATGTCTGTCTCAGTCTTGTTCCCCTGTGTAAGTGTCTGGGGTTTGAGTTGCACATACTGCTATTTATTCACATCTCTGCCATAAAATAATAACCAGTGCTACTGATTTACTCATTCTCTTATTCTCCCTGGTACTTACTGTTTAGAAAAATCTTCAAGGAGCTATTCCTGTATAAAACTGCAGATACCAACTCAAGAAACAGGCTATGTATCTGAAAGACTTTCCGGAAAACTTGGGAACTAGCAACCAGTGAATAAATTACACTAGTTCGCATACATTATACTGCTTTTCTGCCTGTGAGAATACTCAGAATTCTACATTGTAATACTTAATAATATTTATAATTCAAGAAATTGTTCTGGTATAAACCAGAAAAAATATTCAACAGTATAAACAGTGACCTTTTGGTTAACAGTCATTAAAGCATGACACAGAATATGCGTTACCAACTGCATGTACCCTGTTTTCACTACTGAAATGTACTTATCAGCGATAGAAAGCAATATCTGTGGTGTACGTCACAAGAAACTCAATGCAGCTCCCATAACAATTCTTACTGAATTCAATGAAGTTCAGTTTATCCTTAGAATATCTCCCTGTAAGTAATCTGCTGTGAGACACACCTTTTACCACTTCCTGCACTTTCAGTCTCCTTTTATTTTTCTCTCCCCCCCCACTTTTCTTTTCACTTAGCCTTAGGTGTTTTCCCCATTTCAGATGTCTGTCATCCTTGCATTAAGTGGAAGAAAAAAGAGAGTACCCTGTACCATTTTAAGCCCATTATGAATTTATACACATTATACACTATATTACAACTGCATTCATTCATCAGCTCTGGGGGTGGTGCAGCTAGAGAAAAGGAAACTGGGACACTCTGGTAGCCTAGTTCCTCAGCACATCCTTCACCGTATGTGAAGAGTATCCAAGTGGGTTCCCTATTTCAGCACATGAGCCAAGTGGAACACGGGTACCACAAAAGCCAAAGAGAGGCAATAGTGACTTAAAGCCCCATGGCAGGCAGTCAAATCGTGGGCTGTACCCTGAAGTCCTCCAAAGTCATATGAAGAGAACTGTGAAAACAAACTAGTATTTCTGCTTGATCCCAAAAGTAGCATCAAAGATTTATAAAACACTATACATTTTTTTCTTTTCTTTGCTCTTTCAGCCTTCCAAACAACATAACTTTATACCCCCTCTCTTGCACAGCAGCTCCAGGAAGAAGCCATCTGGCAAGAATTACCCCCTCCCTCTTTTCACATATCCACATAGCATCTATATCTAACTCTATACAAATTGATGTGGGTACAAGATGCGAATGCCTTTCCATCCCTTCTCTTCCAAATTAACAATACTACGACCGTCCACTTTGGGGTACTATTGGGAAAAATCCCTTTTTGTTGTTATTGAATCAAATACACTGTTCTTTCTATCTTCCTTTCTTAATGTCTCTACTGCAGAATTTCCCCAGCAGCTCATGTGTGCTCCCTTTTTTTTTCCTTCCCTAACAAAAAAAGAAAAGAAAATGAAATTTGAAAATAGCACTCTGAATATGAAGTGACATCAACAAGTAACTAATGTACCACAAGAGCATTGAATAGGAGACTTTTACAAGAGCCAGAAAGCACCTGGTGATTCAGCCAAGGTGAAAGAACCCTCTGCAAAATCAACTATTGCTCATTTCAAACACTGAAAACAGAATTCACTCTATGTTAAACACTGTCTTATGAGCAAATCCTCCATCACACATGCTTGAAGAATGTTTCTAAATGAAAAGCAAATGGAGCCAGCAACCGGTAAATGAATTCTGAGAACAATCTGTGATGGAATTAGAGTTTCTCCAATAACCACTCAAACCAAACATCCCAGTCAAAACCAAACAGAACAAATGAAATCAAATTATGAAAAATCATATGACAAAAAAATTGAGTCATATGATGTTACTAAGGCAATATCTCAATTTTTCACAAGTGACTGCTATAGAAAATCCTCTTCAGCTTTACTTCTGTAATAATCTAGCCTAACAGTGCAAGGAACTATCTTTCTGGGGACAATGTGGAAAAACTCAGTAAAAAAAAAAACAAAAAAAAAAAACAAAAACAAAAACAAAACTAAACCCCCCCCCCAAAAAGAAAGATACCCCTCCATAAATCAAAAAGCAAATGCAGAAAGACCACAGAATGGGTGCAATTCCAGAGACCCCCAACCAAAACTCCCTAAAATCTAGCAGACAAGTTACACAGCTACCGCAGTATTGAAGCCAATGACACATTCACTCCATAAGCAGTATGCAAAGAGGTTTCCAGCAGCCCTTCAGTGTCTTGTACTTTTCTGGAAATGGAGTTGACAGCATAAGCAGCACCCAGTTTTAATTTTTACCAATCAACATTTTTTCCTTAATTTTAACCAGTTAAAACTTGTTTTGTTAAAGAATGCAACACTCCAAAGATACTTAAGTGATGAAAAGCTTTTAACCAAAATAAACGAGCCATTAAGAGAAAACATGGTAAGCAAAAGAAAATCAATAAATTAAACAGGAAAACAGTACATTTTGAGATCCAGGAGAGCAGATGGGATGTGGCCATTTATCCAAAACAGATTATTTTCCTTGCAAACATCCACACAACTTTTTCCAGAATTAAAATATCTGGAGTCTAAAGAATTGATCAAAAGTCTTCCACAGTCAACAGGAAGATTCACATTCAGTGGTCTTGGACTCATTTACCAAAGCAGGAGGTATTTCAATAGGAGAAGCCCTGAACTTCATTATCAGGAGTTGGCATTACCACCAAGATTTTCCACTGGGTGGTGGTAATGAGATCAAGTTCAGGAGACCTGACAGCAGAACTGAGAACATTCCTTCATTCTGTCTCTCTCCATACACACAGAAATATTTTTGTGTGTGTGAACATAGATACCTACCTTTGTGTGCATACACAACACTGGAAATGTAGTGCCACATTAATGAAAGGATAAATAAAATAGTTTCTAAAACCTTTCAAGGGATGACAGAATTAGAGCTTTTATTTTCAAAGGGCTAGCCTCCAAAATAAATCTTAAACACTATTCTCTTCTTTAGCATTCAGTTTGACATATAACTGTAAAAGCTAAAGAGAGCTGGCATGACACTGATGACAGATCAGAAAGTAGCACTATGTTGTTCCTGAATAAGCCAATATAAATTAGAGACCCACTGGGGAAAAAAGTCCAGTGATTAATATTTTAACACATTTCATTGAGTTCAAGATATGACACACTATTATGGCTTCCTTTTTCATGTGAACTGTAATAGCCACAGAAAAGAATGGAAATTAAATTAAAAATTACATGTTTACTTTCCTAATATTACATGTCAGTGAGATCCAATTTTTAGAATGGGAATGTTTGGCATCATCTGAAAATCAAAGCCGTTTACAATATTTGTGGTTACAACCTCCAAGTTTAAAACACCATAAATCATATCAGGCACTAATTGGTTCACTTTCACAGGGCACTTGTTCTAACAATACCAAAACACAGCAGAATATTAAGTATATGCTAGGGAAGGATATTTCTAACACTGTATAATATGACAAGTTGCCATGTACAATTTGGCTCATACCCCTTTACACCACAGCTTATATAAGTAGCAGGTAATAGTTACATTTGATTATAATTGAAGAGTTTGCTTTAGCCCTTCAGCAGCAATGAGACTGGTGATGATAACTAAGGCAGTCCTTATCTTTGGCTCATGCTCCCTGGCGTTAGAGCACACAACACGTGCTGCCAATAGCACTGCAAGGCTTTCTTGGGAAAGTGAAGCAAGAGGCTGTCAGAACTTCACATCTACACTGCTTTACTGTTTCACACCCAATTTCATCTCCTGATTTTATCTGAATAGACTTTTATGGTTCATTTGAAATTCTTGCTGTATAGCTTAATATGGCTGTAGAACTCCTTGCAAGAATATGTCTGAGCTGCATGATGCATCATCATCATCATGATAATAATTTCAAACCCTTACTGTTATTATGAGTTATGATTTAAATACAGGTAGATACATGCAGTACGGTAACAGTTTTGAACTACTCGTTATGGTCCTCCTGAGTGGTGCTTAACACTATCAACTTACCGTGTGAAAGGCCCCGTGTACTCATTAGAACAATTTTTTTTCCTCAATAACTAATGATTTACCAATCTGTCTGATGTAGCAAAAGAATATAATTACAGATAGGCACATTAAAAATACTAGCAAAATAATTTAATCCAACTTTCAAAATATTCATAACTTATGTGCTTAATTAAAGACAGCCATCTCAAAATAGGCCTAAGCATACTATAGATTACTAGCCCGAAAAAATTTCATTAGAAGAAAAAAAGTCAGCATTGTTCTAAAAATAGAGAGGATTTCCAAAGCCCAGTTTATCCGTTTTGGCATTTTGACAATTAAAAAGCATCTACATAATTCATTTAATTAAGTAAAAACTTACTCATTAGCTCAAGCTACATAAATAATACTAAGTTTTATCCAAATGTACATTTTCTTGGGTATCTGTAAAACCTGTGTAATCAGCAGACAAGGCAAAATTCTATTAATAGCAATATCAAGAGAACTGCTGCAATGGGTAAGCTAAAAATCTGTGCCCAAGCAGCAACATGAGCAGTTGTTTTTTCATCCAATTTTTTAGTTGCCTTGGAGTTATGTTGCTCCTGTTCTGCTGAACCCTGAATTAACAGTCCTTCTTGTCTCCAAGATGGGAGGATGAAGGATTGTTACTTTTAATGACTACACATTAATTAAAATAATATGCATTCTGACAATTGAGTGGGAGTGGGAAAAGGTAATTCCAAGATCTTTCAGCTCTACAGCTAGGTTCACATGGCCCTTTAGACCATGGTGTGAAGTACATAGGGCCACCAAAAACAAGCCTTCTCCAGTTTTAAAAGACTATGACACAGTGCATACGTATACATATAGTTAGGAGTTTAAATTTCCACTTTCACTGTTGCTATGTACGCTCCCATGTCACTTGACATAATTCCATAACTGTGTTACACTTTCTCCATACACATAGGATATCTATTATCTGTATCTGCAAACACTCAAAGTAACACATGCTTGCTTTTATAGAATTTCAACACTGATACCTCCTAAATAACTAACCTTAACCCATTAGAACCAATGACCGTAAAGCATCTGAAATGCAAGAAGTCACAGGAAAAGAAAGTACGAAATGTTTTAAAAGTTAAAACAAAACTCAACTATTCCCTAGGAACTGATGTGCTCTATATTTCCTACAGGAAAATGTATTTACTGTAAAACAAAAACAAATCAAAACGTACAGAAGAAAAAATGAAAAAGAAAAAAAACCAACCCAGCTGCACTCAAATTCACACAACTCTAGAAGAAACAAGAAATGGTTAAAGCAGCTGATCTCTGGTTAGCTTGAAAACAAGAAAAAAATCTAACCAAACAAACCACATGACAAAGAAACCCCAACCTTGCCTACTTCTTTTGAAGGAGATTTTGAGATTTGTACTGTGTATTTATGAAGACTGAGCCTAACAGACTCATCCACTGCCAGGATGGTCCCTCACCCCTTCACATCTTTAGGTTTTCTAAACTTACCACTTTCAATTGTCTTCACTGCTATGGTTTTGTCAGCTTGAAATCCCCATCAATTATGTGACCTAACACTGAAATCAAATAATCTTCAAGCTTTTTTCTTCCTCTTTACAAATATTCATGCATTACTGCAAGAGTATCCCTGCAGCTTTTGCTGGTAAAGCTTTATTGTCTTTACTTTAATTCTCAAACATAAATTGATTCCTTGAGCTTTCTAGTCATTTTTGTACATCTTCTCTAAATTCCCTCCATTCACTTTCCAGAATAGAAAATTTTTATAAATGTATACTTATATCCAAGTGTAGTCTACTTGCAGACAGATTATATGCAAACATCATCTCTTAAAGACAGCAATTTAAGTTCTTTGGCTGGGTATTCATCTCCACTATGTGCTCCATATTACTTTCCAAAACCAAAACGTGGATTAGCTTTGTAATAACACCATAAAGGTTGAAAAACAGGAGCTGTAATAAAATTGTATCATTGAGAGACTTTGAGAATAAAAATAACATACAGGGAATGTCACTGCAAAATGAGATGGAACATAAATACAAAGTGCACGCATCTAACTCTAGGTCAGTGCTTCTTGATAAAAAGATGAAGTCCCCTTCATCTTTCTTGCTCAATACTTATGGAGAGTCCCTCCTAAGGCCTGACACTGGTACTCCAGCCTGCCCTTGCGCCCTCCCTTCAGGGCTGGCAAGCCCATGCTGTCTTTTGTGTTGTCCTTGCAGATGCCTCACATCTACAGTTTGTTTTTCTCATTGCTTAATTTTTAGTACAGTCAATTCCTTGACTGATGCTTCATTTTGTAAAATATGTTTTCTTGTCATTTCTCATCTGCAGCTTACTCACCCTTCATATGAGTGACTAATGAGAAAGCTGAGAGAAACCCAAATACTATTTGTATTAATTTATTAATGGGAAGCCAATTTTTGCTCAATACTGCAACTGCGTATTTTGGATTTAGCAGAACATTCCTCAAATGGAAGGCTAGCAGCAAAGTAAGTGGATTTTGGACAAAGAGTTTTCTGACCTCATGAAAATAGCAGCAGGAAACCAACTCCAATGGTCAAAATTGGGTCATAAAGATGAAAAACCATGTGTGTTTCTGGTCTTCAAATTGCTACTCTACAGAGTGATAAGAGACATCATATAGAATCCTTATCAGGATTTAATTTCCTATCAGAAGTGAGAAAGGAATGTGCAAACCCCCTCTTAAATGATCGAACATTAGATTGCAGTACATGATAAAAATATCTTAACAACAGGCATATACCTAAGGAAGATAAAATTCCATCTCTTCATCTCTTCTTCCTGAAGATATTTTCTATATACAAATCCATTTAAAAATAGGATATTTCTGCTTTGCTGTGCATGACTGTCTTCTTCAGGAAATGTTTTCTGGCAAAATCTGCTCACAGATACTGTATCTTTTTAGTTGCTTCTGTAATGATCTCTCATAAAATGCTCTTAGTATATGAGATTCATGAATGAAATCTGTCAAAGTATACATAGTAAAAACCATCGTTGATAATTTTCTTTGCAATTTAGTTCTTAACTGTAGTCTAACTATATCATGAAGGGTCTATACTACAAGCTGCCATCACTATATCAAATATCTGGGTTTTATTTTGTATGGGCATCTTTTCTGTGTCAATCTTTTCTGGGTTATTCTGCATCTTCTCATTGACTCTTGTATCCTAAAAAGTCTCAAAAAAATCCTGTGCTCTACCAACTACAAAATTATTTCCAGATCAACTCAGATTTCAAAAGGATTCACTGTGAGCAATGTTGTTCTTTTGATCAAGAAAGTGAGTGTTTTAACCTAATCTAATTCTGAGATTAAAATCCAAATCATTGTTACAACAATCAGAATGGGATTATTTACTACTGTAAGTACACTGTACTGTAAGATATGCTGTTCTCATTTACAGCACTACTAGTACCATGAAAAGGAACAGTTCTTTATGGTCAGTTTATTTTTTTTTAGGTAAGTTAAAGAAGGCTAATTATTTATAAAATGCAGTATCATATGTATTCCTGAACATACTAAGGCTGGGTCTGTCCTGTCTTGTTTAAGAATTTCTGAGTCCCTCTGCCATGCTTCCAAAAAAATTTTTCACAGAAAGCATTTATATTCTATATTCATCACATTGCTTCCTAAAAATGTCTCAGAGAAGGGTTTGTTGGGGTTTTGGGGGGTTTTCCCCCCTTTTCACCTCTATTAGATGATGAAACAGATAGTATTTCCCACATTTATCTCCAGTATGTCTTCTGCGTCAGCCTGTTATGTGACTCTGCAAAACACAGCATATATCTTGGTTGTGTGCCAGGTCTGCTGGGAAGCCAGACTTTCAGCTTCATACCACAACCACAATTATCTGACCTTACATAACTACACAGCAGACTATATTGTTAAATACATTTTGGTGTGAAAAAGCTTCAGCTACCAAAGTTTCAGCAAAGCCTGACCTTTCCTTGGACATACTTCAGGACTTACTGTAACATTTTGTTCCAGTAATAGAAACTCCCCAAATGAATAAGCAAATATTTAAATTTTGCAGATATCACCCTAAGGAAAATTTTTAGTTAAACATAAATGGCACGATTACCTAATGGGCATAAGCAAAATGTTAGGAAAGTGGAGTGTTTGGATAAAACAGCAATGATTAATTTTCCATTTAATTTTTTTCTCAAATATAACATGCTTCTGGAGAACATACTTAATGAACATACTCATGGTTCTGGACCCACACAGTATTTTAATTCCATAAGGTACGTGGGAGGCTTTTTTAAATCCACATAATTTTGTGGATTTTTTTTTTTTTCCTTCACATGTTAAATTATGATCATCAGATGGAGGGGAAATTAAACATTCTGAATGTGTTAAAAGCCTCGGTCTTCTTGACTCCTATTACCAACTGCTAACTACTGCTAAAACTCATCCATTTTTGGAACATGAACAACCTTGATAGCACCAGATGAAGACAAAATAAAAATAGAGCTTTGGCAAAGCCTGTGAGTTGAATTCCGGTATTTCAGAACACCGTGTAAAGCTCTTGATTGCCTTTGGAAATGTAACTCACTACATTAATATTGAAGCTAACTCATTTCCTAACTTTTCAGCTCTTAAGCAGCCAGAACTATAATCATGCTTGAAAAGAGAGGAACTAACTAAAACCCAGGCTATATAAAAAACTGTGATTTGTTTTTTCCTGGAGAAGGTCTCTTGAAAACCTTTCCAAGAAAGGTTTTGTGAAAATTATTCCTAAACAACCTTATATCTATTTTTCCCTTATTTTTGGTACATTGTATGTGTTAAGTTTCTTCCTCTTTCCTTTTTTCTGAGTGAGGATGTTTAAGCAATCTTCTTCATCACCTTAATTATTTGGCTTTTAAGATGTCTGGAGTTAAAAGTATCCTTTATGTTTTCTTTCTTCATAAAGTATTTTGACATACAGTCCTATATACAGCATTTGGATTTTTTTCAGTGTTCAGACATGCAGTAATAAAGATGCTTAGTGAGCAGCAAGCTAGGTTTTTGCTGTCTGGGTCCTGTTTATATGATATCACAGGTCTCTCCACAGCAGGGGAAACTCTGGGTTGTTGAATAGGTCGGCACTGTCTTGAACCTGCATGACTCTGCAGGACATATAATACATGCAAGGTGGCAACCATGGCTTTTTGCAAGCCCTCCAGCAGTACTCAGAGCAAATTTGTTGTGCACCGACCTTCAATTCACCTTCACATCACCAAGCAGGAGGCTGAAAAACTCTGCTTCACAAGCATGTCTGGCTGAGAGCTTAAAACCCTCTGCTCCAGGTATTCGAGCTCCTGCCCTCAGTGCCTGCATCTATATGTCTGCTTGCTTGTCTGCAACACACTCATAAAGACTGCCAGGCCATAAGCTCATAATGATGCTTCAATGAGGCAAGTATGCTGTCACTCTGTGGCATCTCACCATGGTGCAATGTCATGGAGGTCATGCCATCAGAAGTATGCCTGCTTTCTCCCCCTTCCATGCTGGTGGGTGGTGGGAGAAGCGATGTCCCTGCGAAAAGTCATGCTGGGAAGATGTGGTGGGCTCCAGCCAGCAAGCAGCATTGCCTGGAACAATGCAAGCATCTCCATCGTACAGCCACAGCTGTCTGTCCTGCTTCCCAAGGTCCAGCTGAAAAATAGCCGCAGATGCTTTGGCTGCCTCAGGCCCCATTGGCTCTCCTGTGACTGCCACAGCCTGGCAGCAAGCATATGGCACCTCAGCCCACCAAAGCTTCTCATCTGCATCCTTAGATATAAGCATGTTAAGAACTGTGAACATCAGGAACATCAGGGAGAGGCAGATACAGATTTATATGGAGAGGAATTTATGCTGATATAGGTACAATAAAAAACATTCTGGAATGTCTTTTATGTAAAATCCTTTACTAGCCAAAATCCTACCAGGTCTAGAACAACAAGTGCATGGTGTCAAAGGGTCCACTGCTTAGGTGTGGTGCTTCACAGAGTGAAGCTGCAGCCATGATCCATGATTAGGATGGAAAGACACAAAGTAAAATTCCACTTTCTACTGCTGTGGAAAACAGGGCAGGGATCCAAAGAGGCATTTGCTATCACTTCCTCCCTCCTCTTGGATCATTTTTGCTGATTTACCCTCTCTCCACGGGGTATGGGTGTACGGAAGTGATCCTGCTGATGAAGGGAGCTGTGCAATGCGTCTGCAATTGCACAGGCTGTGCAATTGCAAGCACAGCCAGTGCAGGACAAGCATCTGCAGTGGCTGGGGCTCCATATGGAGAACTTATAGGAATGATTACCAGTGTGTACATAAGACAGATCAGTTATGACAATGCATCTAGAACATGGTTACACTCAATTCATGCTACAAAGAACCAAGCATAAAAAAAGGTGAGAACAAGGGGCTGTTAACCATCAAAAATGCATCTCAACTCCAACCAGATACAACACAGGCTCTTGACCAGCAACACACTTGTGGTTTTCCTGCCTTCAAATTGCTATATCATATTAATTTTACAATGCTGTATGTCATACTGTGACAGGAGTCCCATAGAGAACAGTTGTTCAGTCTTAGTAAACACACCAACAGAAATCAAATTTATATCTCAATTTACATGTTTCTAAAATCATAATCATTACATCAGTTCCATTTAGGGTACTTTACTAGTAGTTTTTATTTGGTGTAACTCTATATAAGTCTTTTTGCTACAAGGTGAGAAGAGATAACAGATAATTTTAAAAAACTTGGAATACTTGAAACATGAAGAATCACCAAAGACCCTGGATTAATTCCATTTCAGATTTTAAAAAAGTCCCAAATGCCAGGTGACCTCACTGCAGTTATGACTATCTGGAAGTTGTGTAATTATTTAATGCTTTCCTCTGTTCATAAGCCTCTTACAACAGAAGCACATTCTCCAGAGATCATTGGCTTACTGTGTACCTAAGGAAATTAAGCTACAGTTGAATTATGGTAAATATATTTCATTCCTCCTAGGAATGAGTAGGTAGGTGAAAGTGCTTAAGTTTAAAAAGAAGCTAAATTAAAAATAATGAAAAAGTTATTTAACCCCTAACATACACAGTAAGGTCCTTACAACGCTTTGCAGGAACATGTCCTCATAACCCATGTAGAAAACAAAGTATATAGAGCACAAATATTTATTTTTGTTAAGGATTTTAAATCCATTTTCAAATCCTATCACTGTACAATCATCTTCCATTCAATAGCCATGTATTCTCTGAAGTTCTTTCAATAACCGATTTAAAAACTAAAATAAGCAATATGAAGCATTTACTGTTATCCATCTATATCCTGTTTTACCACACAAAGCATAAGGTATGATTTAGCAACAAAAGAGCTCTTTTCATTGCAACTATGTAAACATACAGTGCTTTGGGTACAGCCCTTACCTTCCCTATGCCAATTTAATTTCACCATAATTTTGGTGGAGTTCCCAGATGTGGCTGATTTTGTTGGGTTTTTGGTTTTAGATTTTGTTTGTTTGTTTGTTTTTTTAATCCTATAACGTCTAATAGGAACCAAATTTTTAACATTGGTTTTAAAGCTCTACAACATTTTGAGCATTACAGTAGGAATAGTTTTGTCGTTGCTGGTTTTGTCTTTAACCATCTTGCAATTTAATGATCCATAAAGATTTTGAGGCCATACTTCTGGAAAGGGCTCTCGCATCCTTAAATGTACAGCACTGAGTGGCCTTAATGCAGTCAACGAGAGCACCAATCTACACCAATTGAGGTAAGTCAGTCTTAAAACCTCGAAATGGAGTTTGCTGAAACAGAGGCACAGAAATGCAAATCTAATGTTAATAAACAGAATCAGAAACTGGAGACCTAAATGGCTTTTCTAACTGCTTTAAAATCAAGATTAAATCAGAGGTGGTCTAAGAACAAGGAAACCTGCCTCCTTTACAGAGTATGGTATATCAGAAAGCAATTAAATCAAAGGACTTGGAGTGTACTTTTCAAAATGCAGTCAATACCAGCCATTGACCAATACAGTTATTTAAATAGCAAGCAAGCAGTGTCACTGTTGCACAAGAAAAATGACCCAGCAGAGGTAAGGACATGCACTGTAGTGGGAAGACAGCCAAGCACAGGCATCAGTTATTTAGGGATTCTGTCATGCCTGCTGCCCACAACAACAGAAACAAACATGTCCACTGTATTTTCAGAAATGAGCCATCTGCCAACATTACCACAGTAGCTGCAAACTTGGTTAAAGATTTCAGCTTTATTACTATGATACTCCTCCAAGCCTGGCTAAGCATTAACCTCATGACAAAAGACTCTGTAACTGGGTGTCCAGCATCCTTGCTTCTCTCTAAGCAGAGAGCTTAGATGTGAAAAGTTCAATTCAAGCAGTTGAAATGCTTAGAAGCACCACCACTGCTCTTCAAACTCCTTCCAGTCCAGATGTTCTTGCAGGCCACAGAGAGCAAACTATTATTTCTTATGATCTGTGCTGGGATCTTACAAGTCCATAAAAAGTCTCTTGCTCAAGGACACTATCACACATTTGTTGCATCCTCCTGCACTTGGAGTTAATCAGGACCACAACAAATGTTTCTATAAGAAGGGAGCCTCTGTTATTCAGCTGAGAAACTTATAATATGTACTTTATACATATACATGATACATATATAGATATAGGTATCTATTACAGAACTTCCACCCCCAAGGAATGCATAAAATGTTAATATTTTTATAATGTATCACTGGATCATAGTGTATAATTTTATAAAGTATTATGTAATAATTATCATACAAAAAAATTATAGACAGAGAAACTGAGGCATAAAAAATACAGTCATTCACTGTTATGGGAAGAGCTCTCATTTTATACCACACAAACAATCCAAAATAATACACAGGCCCCTGCAAACATAGGCAGGAAAAGAGCAGAGCACTTTTGAGCAGCATAGGGATAAGCTGCTGCTCAAGGAACTCCCTGCTTATGCCGGTAATTTCCACTGTCATGTTCTCCATGATTGATTTTCACAAGTAGGAGTGAAACAGAATCATGCAAGCTGTGACACTGCCTAAAACATAAATCTTTGAATTCAATTGACAAAATGAATCAAACAACAATATCATCAGGACCACAATACAACTTAGGTCACCTTCCCAAAGACAAGGAGAATCTACTCAGGAACAAAACTCAAAGAAAAGCAGTTACTGTTGGCAAAAATGTGTTTTTAATATTGTATCAACTTAAACCCCAACCAGGTGCTGGAACAATAAATAGCTCCAGGAGACTGAAAAGTCTTCTTTATACACTACTGAAATCCAATGAAAGAAAGGGAAAGGCAAATGGATTACAAACAGGTTAGAAACATATCTGAAAAAGAAATTTAATGGGTGAAAAATCACTCTTCCTTTTCCTTTCACCACTTCTTGCCAGTTTATTGTTCACATCTTGCCGTAAATGGCCTCAGTCTTTTACACTCTTTTAAATAAGCTGTTTCTAGGTATTTTCACTGCCCTTTGTTGAATTACTTTAATGAAGAACTTCCTTAGTTATCACAAGGCTATTTCCCATATAAAATTAAACTGAATGGCTAGTCAATACTTAGAAGTAGCAAAACAACTTTATGTGTGAGTTTGTGGTCCACTCTTCATTTTTACTAAACAGTTATGGCTTGCACTTAACTCTCTCACAGGTCCTTAGAAGCAGGCAAAACCCCTCCAAGATCATCTCCTAATATTTAAGTATAGGAAGTTTGCTAATAGTAAATAGACTTAATGGAGGATGAACAATATCCCAGTGGACATTTAAACATGACATTTCATTCCCAGGTCTCAGTGTTATTGCAATGTTTGTCATTGCAATTACAGAGTTGTAAATGTATTTACAAGCAAACATGTTCCAACAGGTCATATTTGTGATACACGGTGCTACTGGAGTAACACAACATATAAAGCAAGCTAAAAGTTGAAAACAATCTGCCACGTACTTTAAACATCATACACTGCCAATGCAGAAATAGACACAACTTTTTCATCTCCTTTTTTCCATTATGTCCTATTAAAGTAATTCCCTTCTCTGCTCCTTCTAACATACAAGTCTATTTCCCAGTCTCAAAGTCTCTGTATTTTCTTCCCTTGCTGATCCACACATTGCAAGAGAGATTACAACTTGTTCATGCTAAGTGTGCACCCCAATGCTTATATGCAAGAGGTATATAGGGGGAGAACAGAGACAGCTGATGGGGCAAATGTGCAGTCTTTGCCCCAATTTCATACACTCTGGATGAAATTACTACAGAATAGAGAAACTACTGAGAACACTATTTGATGAAAAGGATGAGAAGCAAGGGAGGGTTAAATGTTTGGGAGTCTTTTTGTTGCGTATCTAGGTGAGCACCTTAAAAAAAAAGGCAGCTGCAAAAGCCAAAGCCATACATACAATTTTTCTGGCAAATCGTTCTCAAATATGCCTTCATTCTTTTCCAGTAATTTCACAGAAAATCATGTGCATCCAGAATGAATAATCAAAAGCTACAAATGGGGTATGGAGTCAGATGAAACACTTTTTTGGCAAGAATTAGTGCCATATAAAGGAGCTGCAGAAGCACTCTCGGCAGTCAAGTCTCCAATTTCCGACCTGGAAACCTGCAACTCAAATCATTCTCCTTTTAATGTAAAGAAAGCTAGTGTAAAAACAGACATATTTTACTAACAGATTTCCATCTCTTCTCTTAAGCAGGGAAATCTGAACAACTCTGAAACACTATGTAACAGCTTTGATGTACAGAAAGTTGCTATATAGGTCCATATACAGGAAGTCTTCTTCCATAGTTCTCAGGATCATTCTAACAAGGCAGAGTCAGGACTGACAGGTTCAGCCTAAACTCGTCCACTCATAAGAGTGCCCTAGGTCCAAGCTGACTCAGTCAAATTTCTGTGAAACCTGCTTTTCTTCTTGAGGAATGACACATTTCAGTATAGTCACTCTTTGTCCCTATCTTTATTTTCTCCATCTAATCAGGGCTGTCTTTGCTGAAACAGGCCTCCCCTCTTTGACTTTCAACAGAATCATATTCAGCAATAACTTACAAAGCGAGGCTTATAAAGGAATCACGTTGACTGTACAATTTCTGACATCAAAAGTTACAACAATTTCCTCTACCCATCCTCTTTCTTCTCACTATAGAAGTCTGAATTTACATCCTTTACAAAGGTAAATTCTCCTGCAGGATTATCCAGAGGGAGTTTTCTTCTTTCTGGCAGCCACTCTACTGTCTGAGACTTGCTATTGCCCAGCCTCTGCAAGATCTCGTTTCTGTTGCTATCACAGATACTCTATATTATACAAGCGATATCACTTTGCGTTTTTCAGTCTACTTGTCCAGAAAAGACTTCAAGTCCTGTAGATGTACACAGTAACTACCAATACCTGAATTCCATATTTACCCAGTGCAGTGCTCTGATATCATCTGGGAACACTGCACCACAGCAAGATTCAAGCCAAATGGAAAACATGGGGCTTTTTTGGGACTGATCAATAACTTACGCTTTTTATTTGCATCAGAAGCACATAGACTATATTTTGTGTTGAATGCAACAGTTTTTCCTTCTGCTCGGTGAATGGGTCATAACAAATCATCTGTAAACCTTTACAGCTAGCAGATGTAAGTGTGCTTTCTCTCTGACTGAGCTGTATCTGCGTGCCATTAAAGTACAACCTGTTCTCCTCCTGTCTCTCACAAATCTTGAAAATAAAGTGGTATCAGCTGCTTTGGAACAAACAACAGCAGCATTCATTTTTCCTCAGAGAAATATAACTTGTACACTGCTAATAATGTTTGCCCACTTTTTCTATCCTATTATCATCTCTTAGCATGAAAGAATCTCAAATGTGATATGGATAATGTAGGAGGGAGGAAGTACCCATCACCCCTTACCAGTGGAGAAGGAGCTAAGGAGAAGAGGCTAAGTGCTTGAAAGCATCACAAATCAGCCTACAGTTAAGTTGAAAAGAAAGAAAAAAAAATTAAATAACCACCTGAAATCCCTTCTCAGACTAATTTCTCTCCATCCCAAGGGTTTTGTCTGCCACAAATGCCCACACACCCTCAGAAACCAAAATTTTCTGCGCTGTCGCTGCTTACTGGATTAAAGTCAGCACCATCCTAACAGCTCCCCACACTCCAGGACAGGCAGCAGCCAGCACTTGGCATCCTATTCTGCAGCTGTTAGCGAATCCCAAAAATAAAAAGTGGAAGAATGAATCAGCTGGTTTAGAGTTATAGCATATCTTGGCCATTAGCAGAATAAAACTACAGGAGATAGTGCTGATTAATGTGCTCGTCCTTTTTCTGCTTCTCAGTTAAGCTTACAAAGGTTTGCCTGTTAACTTCCATTCTTTTAAATCCCAGCATATATGGAACTTCTTATAATTCTCAAAACACAATTTAAAAAGAAGTTTTCCTGCTCTTCAACATCAACTGTGTTTGTAGAGGCTATTATAGCTCAGGGAAGGGGGAAAATAATAGATCTGAGACAGCAATGACAGCACTGAAATAACAGTGTTCTCATAAGCAGTAACAGTTTTATTTTCCTTAGTAAGGATGACAAAGTTGTACCATAGGTGTTCAAAGGAGCCTGAAGAAAGGGGGGACAAAACATTTCTTCTCCTTCTCTTAAGACCACCAAGGTGTCTCTGATTTTAGGGGATCAGTGTGGGTTGCAGGATGACTACTGTTCACCCAGTCCTAATGCCAAAATGGAAAGCACTAAAAAACCTCTTTATTTCATCTCCAGCTACATCACCCGAGAGCTGGAAACGTGTTACCTGCTGTGACCTCTCCTTGTCTTCTTCCAGGTATGGCTGAGGCTGTCAGCAACCCTCAGAGCAACCAGAGGCCAGCTACAACTGAAGGAGGGTTAGAGAGGAGAAGCAGGTTTGGTGGCAGGGGGGATTAGGTGCTAAGCTCCACTGGCTCCAAATGTATAAATAGGACGACTCATGCTGAGGAAGAACCACGGTTTGTAGTGACTCACATGATGGCTGGTTTGGAGCTTAAGCTCTCTGTTCAATCCTTAGCTGGCAATCCCTTAAATAATCTTTTAATATGAAGTTTAGTTAATATACAGGGCCAGCAAAGCTGCCTTTGCTAAAATTAATTGGAAATGGATTGTGCAAAGCCACTGACATTAATCACCATGAACAGTAAAAAAAAAAATAATATATATATACACATATACACACACTTCTTGGGCTGTTTTGAGGTTTGGGGATTTTTTTGTTACATCTTTCTAAAGCTTACCAGAAGACCTGCTAACCCAAGTCAGTGCAAATCACTCAGAAAAAGCAAAAGCTTTTTGGAAGTCTTTGCAATCACACAGCATCCCTGCATTGCTGGAGATACCAACGTCCCAACTGAGGCATCCTGAAACAGCTCTTCATCCCCCATCCTGGCCAGGCTTTTCTGCCTCCCCATGACAAAGCCAGATGACTTCAAAAACGTGTGGAATGTCACATTTTAATTATAGATCACCTGCAGATAGACCATGAGAGATCTCTCTGAAGAATAGAGAGGAACAATTAAAAAAAAATAAAAAATAGAGAATGGTTTCTAATTTTCTGTTTTCTCAGATGGCACAGTGAGGAATAGGAGCAGGGAACAGACCGAAAAACAGGCCAATTAAAGCTGTTGTTCTGTCCAGGCTGGCAGTGGCAGCGAGCCCGGTTTTGATGCTCCTGGTATCTCCTTTGTGCCCTACAGCCACCTCCACTCGAGAAGGAGCATATATCCTGCATCCCTGCAGAGACAGCCCTGGGCTCCAGCCAGCGTGTGCAGTCTTCATATTTAGCATTTGCTTCAGCACCTTGCTGGACTCCAAATCATTCTCCACTGTGACCAGCGAACAGGAGCTGCCTGGAAAGGTGCGCCCACAGCTGATCCCAAACCCAATTCCAGTGCACTAGTAGAGCTGGCGGGATTCTGAAGCTCTCTGCATCCACAGGTAACCTTGTATATAATAGCTCTCCAACCGCAGTGGGGGTGAGACCACATCAGTTTAAAAGTTTGAGCTTTGCAATAGATCTTTGCAAAGATCTATTTTGCACTTTCAGTTTAATTGGCGTTATCTTATTATTTCAATCCATACAGGTTTTGATATTACCAGTAAATGGTTTCATTTTTTGTATGACACAGTTATTTCAGTTCTGAATTGCTGTTGATCAGTCAGCTTAATTCCTTCAATAACCACCTAAAAAACGAACTTTAATCTTGCAGTAATGAATACTACTGGCAGCTTACTCTGGAGTAGCCTTTAATTAAAGCAATTTAGCCTCAGCACTGATCCGAGCTGAATGATAGCCTGCACCACTGAGGGTTTACGCTCGAAATCCTCTAGCTCAAGCCTTCAGAGCAAGCCATGTGAGCAGAAAGAAATTGTTTTGTGGATTGAAGTGGGAAACTACTCTCAAAGGCTTGTGCGTGCCATCTTGCTCCAGATTATAGCAAAAACCAGAGAACATTAACTAGTACAGCCAGCTTTTGGGGCTGCCCTGTGCAAGATAACTGTGTTGGCAGTTTTGCAGCATTGAACCCTTGGCTGCCCATGTCGCGCCCCTTCTCTCTGCCCTGCCCAGTGTTCCCTACGGCTGAGGGGCTTTTTCTCCTCATTATTGGATGGTGCTAAATAGTTAGTGAATGTATGAATCACCAAAGGTTTTGAAAGATTTCTTTAGCCACATGAGACTGAAACCAAGATGGGTCAGACACTTTTGGTTTTAAAAATATTATTAGGCTTTTTTTTTTAAAGTTAGATTGGGGATCAGAAAACAAAATAGTTCTCTGTCACAGACACCAGTAGAGGCTTAAGAAATAGTACAAGGGAACAAAACATTTCTGTTTGCTGAATGTTCCCCTGGATTTCCTCTGTTCCTCAAAAGGGACAGTACTTTTGAACAGGTCTGATTCCAAACAGTGTCAAGAATTAAGTATTCCCCTTTTTTTCTGCCCTTTCTCAAGAGTTCTCCATGTAATAGACAATGCCACAGTTTATTGCACTCTTTTAAGGTCCAACATTCTTTGCTCCCTCATCTTCAGAGTGATCATTTTCTCTATTACCTATTATAAGTATCTTTAACCAACACGACACTGTAAAGAAGGGTGCAGATAGCAGTGGTGGTCTGGGCAGCCTTCAGCAGCCTAAACAAGTGACTGCTCTAAGACAATTTGAACACTGCCAGCACAAATGCTCCATGAGCCTGGGAGAAGACAGATGCTGCCATTTTATTAATATCATCTATAAATGAGGCTTGTCATTGAATCCAGGAAGAAAAAACAAGGACTGGTACAATATGAAAAATGAAAAGCCATGAAGCGTTTTGGGGAAAGCAACTTACAATGAATGTACAGCTGTTGTAAAGTCTCAAGCTAAGGTAAAAATACAGCTAGACTTAAGATGATGTAGAGAAAAACCTTAATGTTTCCCTCAAGGACACAAATACTAAAATTTTCTTGACTGATGCTGTATTTAAACAATGCGAAGTGATCAGACTGTAAAATATTCAATCATTTAACTTCTTTGAAACACTTCCTTTCCACAGAAAAGCAATGCTGAGCTGTAATAACAGCTCTCATGTTTTAAACTGATAAATTGAATTAAATACTGTAGATATTTCAATTTCGTAGAACAGAGTAAGAACAGAACTGTTAACGTGCACATCCTTCTATCACCAAAGTGCTAAATTTTTCAGATCAATATTCCCATGGCAACTTTGTTACCACCAACAATGAATACGAGACAATGGCACACATCAGGTGCGTAAGATACGAGAAAGAGCATAACAGAAAGAAAAGAATAGACGTAACCCTGCAGCAAGTAAAATATTCACTGTGTAGCAGCGACCCCTTTGCATCCATTGACGTACCCTAGAAAAGGTTACCTGGAGGCTATGGAATAATCACTTCCATTAGATTTCTAAATTTGAGAAGATAGCCATCTATCTGGAATTGTCCAGGAACAGGGTAATCTCCGATGGCACTAGTGTCACTAGGCTAGATAATGCATCTCCTGCAATTTTAGGAAGCTAAATTACTTGGGCCTCTTGCCCGCTTGTTATTCCCACTGACAGAATCCTGTCCATGCCTGCAGACTTAAAAAATGGAAAAATAAAATAACAAGTAACTTGATGCATTACTCAACCTTCTTCACATTTATGTTTTATGGAGCTATAAAACTTGCAAGAACATGTTAGGAGATTTTAGAAAATAATAATAAAGATCATATTCTTAATCAGCATTTTCAGAATTTGACTTTTGGTCTAAGATTTCCATTTCTTCCAGTTTTCTACTCTAAGACATTGCCAAGCAGCCAACTTTCTTCTGCATTAGTGAAAGTCTTTTGATCTTCTTAATCAAATTAACTTTGTTTCCCGTGTTACTATGAATCCATTTCCCTCGAGAGTCAAACATAATTACCTCATGCTGTAAACCTGAGACTTCAGCAATAAAATCATAAACTCCATTCATTGCCTGGAGATAGGTGCAGGTATCTACTTTCAGAATGTTAATACTTTAGCAAATGTCTGTGTAGGAAAGTTCACAAAACCTGCAGCCTTCATTCCCTGTCTTTGGGTACCTGCTTACGTGTCTATACACAGAAGGTAATATTTTGATCCAGTGAAAGCATTTTTATTACTAAAGAACAATAACAAGCCAGTAGTAGATTAAATTCAGCTAAGTCCTTGAAGAAACTTGTTATAAAATGAGAATTGTCTCATTGGACAATTGATTGGACACAAGAGGAAATTTTTCACACTGAGAACAACCAGCCATTGGAATAATCTCCCCAGGGAATCTTCTAAGATTTGGCCAGGCAGCATGCTGGAACATCTAGTCTAGGTCATGGTTTGCCAAGAAAAGTTGGACCACATGATCCTTGATGTCCCTTCCAACCTGGGATTTTGTGATTCTATGATTCCTCTGTCAGATACAGAAAATAAAGATACATTAAAGAAAAAAATCCAGTATCAACCTATACCAATGCAAATTCAATTGCACTTGTAAGAATATACATAATCCTTCTCACTTTCCCTGTGAATATTTTCTGGGTATTCTCCTCCTCTTATCCTTTACCGGGGGGAAAAGAAATGGAAAAAGAGAATTCTTTTCTCATAGCTTATTCAGTGTTTTGAATCCTTACATGAAGAGAGAGTATCATTATGCCATTATGCACCATTGTTATGGTGATAATGGGAGTAGTTCTAACAGAATGAAACTTACCTGGTTTTATATTAATGCACTGGTCAGAGTACATTGCATAGTCAAGAAAGGAAGTATTGCCTTATTGTGAAATATTCCATTCAATAACTTCATGAAATTTCTCACTTTCAGTGAAAACCCAGACAAACTGGTTCTATACCCAAAATAGTTGCTACCCATTTACAATGATATTCCAGATTCCCCAAAACATTAAGCACACTTTAATTGTTCACCTTTCCTGTCCCCTGCAGAGTTAAATGTCATTGCATTTCCATATGTGAAAGCTCTAGTTTGTAGTATTCCAGCATGTTATGAAATTAAAATTTATGCCAGGAAAAGTTTCACATTTATATATAATATTGCACTCCATCAAGGCTCTTAGTGTTTTGTATTTTAAAATACAATGCTTTACAATCCAGCTCCTCCCAAAGCTGATGATAACACCCCTTTGCACTTCCTAGATTACTCCTCACTTTTACTTACTGAAAAGCCACCTCTACATGCTTTCTAATTTCTCTGGCTGTTTCTGAAGTTATTGGCAGGATGAGGTGTTGTGCACATCTTCCAGTATTACACTTTCACAGTGGGAAGCAATTGGTTTTGGGGCATTGTTATCTGTGAGAGGGTGTTCTGCGGAACCTCTCTGTCTCTCCTAACAAGCAGGGTGAATTTTTAATAGAGAACAGACTACAGGAGGGTTGCAGCAATATAGGAGTTTTAATTTTTTTCCTCACAGTCACATGCCTATATTCTTTTTCTTACACATCCATGTGAAAATCACTGACTTTTTTTGGTCAATACTTTGCTTTTTTGTTTCCCGTGGTTTTGAGACATTTATCCAAAGTGTTACACTTCAGGCATGTCTTCTGGGCCTTTCCGCATCAGGAATTTAACAGGAAAATGAGAGCAGAAACAGGGAAAAATACTCTTGGAGGCAACAATTCCAATGTTATGGACCAGATGAAGCTAACAGAGTGACAGCAATTTTCACGTTATCCATGAGGACAGTATTTGTAATATTTTTCAGAATTCTACCAGAATTTAAAGACTTGCTGTGCTGTACCAAACACACTCAACAGTTTATGATACCAACAGAAGAGGGTGTCTATCTTCTGTGCATATCAGCAAAACAGGGAACAATCGTCTGAATTGCCTTATTTCTTTATGATACATATTTTTGGTGAAAAAGAAAAGTTTAAAGGCAGAATGTAATAAGCACACCATAAAGGCAGAAATATCTTGCCTATTTTTGCATTGCACAGCTTTTTTTTAATACAAGGCTTAAGGAGGTCAAATTAGTATTAAAATAACTTATTTGTAAAGATGATTTTGCTAATAACTTCCAAGATTACTTTAATCACTTTGACATTCTGTCTATCAGATTTCAGACTTCTTGCACTTACGTATTTATCTGGTTTTGCACTTAGCCAGACCTTCTCATTAACCAGAAAGCTTCAGTTTGACTCCTACATTCTTATTTAAAAAAAATAAAGAAAGAAAGAAAAAGCTCCAGCTTTAACATTAAGATTATGTACACTGTAAAATAAAAATTCAAATTACTGTCACAAAATCTAATGGGATCACATTGTTTAAATTCATTGAAAAACTAAGGTCACACCACTCAGCCAATAAAGGTATAAAGAAGGAACATTAGAAGAAATAAACCAGAACAAAAATGGGCAGTAAAACATTCCGAGGAGAAACATGAATTGGTTTCTTTTTTCCTTACTTAGAAGATAGAGGTGGCTGTAGGGCACATAGGGAAGGTGATCAGGATGGGATTAACCCCAGGGACTTTCTATTGGCTTCAGCAGAAGGAAATTATGGTACCACTGAATGTAAAAAGACCTCCTCGATACACAAGAGCTGTCTTTATGTCCTGACTTCCCTTTGGGCTATGAAGAAAAAGAAAATCATAGAAAAGGAAAATGGAAAAAAGGAACAAGACTGCTCTCCCACTAAGATAGAGTCCCTTCTAAACAGCTCAGCCCAGGACAACACCTTCTTGCAAATTTTTTCCTGTAGAAATGCTGATTTTGCACTCCAAGACAAGTGATACCCAACAGTCCCAATGAACAAGTAAAACAGGCTGTCTGCCTGCTCTGCTCTAGGCATTAAGATCCTCCTAAGCACTGTACCTCTGGAACATCACTTCTGCAACAGCCTGGAAGATCACCAGCTACTGCCCTGTCACTGCTGGTCTAAGCCCAGCATCCCCAACTCCTCAAGGTCAGGAAATTGAGTATTGCATTTGATAGTCTTGGTTTAACAGCCATGAGAAGGATGTGGTCTCCCCAGGTAGTACTCTCATTCAAAGCTGTCAGTTCTCTCCCAGCACTTACTCATAGCAAAGAGTAGTATTGCCTTGCTGGTAAATGATGAAAGATTGCCTAATTCTTCCCTAGTTTGTTCACGTCTATCTTCAGAATGCAATATATGGGTGACAAGTGACAAAGAATGAAAGTGTTTTAAAATAATAGTTCATCCTGCAGGAAACAGAGCTTTAGGCCCTAAGACAGGCACC
>NW_009919718.1:0-19649 GCF_000696875.1 Nestor notabilis
CCTCCAGCGAAGACTTCAGGTAAAGCCCATCTGCAGAACAGCATCATCGCCTGTAACACCCCATGTTCATGTCTTTGCCGTACTGCAAATAGTCAGAAGTACACTGAAGTCCCTTCAAACGAGAAACCATTGTGAAACCATGGAATTCCATTTCTGGAATACCTAGGCATTGGACACAACTACAGAGCTCAAATAACATATTAAAGATAAACTATTCTATTTGAATTTGAACTCTGTTTTCTTTCTTGCTAATACTTGTCATTTCTGTATTGACTTAAGTCTTCATGTAGAGAAAAGATAATTTAAAATCTATTAAGCAATTTTAAATGGACATCTTATCTTTCCACAAGCTCTGTAACGGAGTTGTTGCGCTATGTTACAACTAGGGAAACGTAAGAATAAAGAGTGACTTGTTCGTAGCTGCTGAGTTCAGCATCAGCTGACACCAGGATTCCAGACTTCTGGTCTAGTGAGCAAGCCGCTACCTGTGTTTCTAATGGGCCAGAAGTCACAGAGTTACCTGTAAGCCACAGAGATCACAGTAGTCCCCCTTCTGGAAGCAGGTGGTTCTGTACTTGTTCAGAGAAACAAAACAGTAACATTTGCTTTTTACTAAGGATTTCTTCTTGTTTTTTAAAGCCTCTCCTTGCTGGACACTAATTTACCGGCTGAAGCAGAGACTGAACTGCGCAGTTTTATCGCTAAGCGTCTTACTAAAGGAGCCCTGTTTGAAGGAATGGGGAATGTGGCATCAGTGGCACTGAGGTAAACTTAAAATGTTATTTGTGAATAAGAAACTGTGAGAAGCACTGGCAGCATTGCACATCTTGCCATCTGCTGCACTTGGGTTTAATCCTGATTCCATGTTCTCTCTATCAATGCTGTTAATAACAGCTTCATGCAGTGGCACTACCCTCTTTTTCTAGGTAGCTTTGAGAAAACTATTGTTGTAAATAATTTTCTGTTTGAATACTTAAAAATACTACATGTGCTCATGGCTACTTCCTTTTAAACTACTGGGATCACACCACAGAGTTAAAAAGAGAAAGTCTGAGAGCTATATATTTGATCATAGGAACCACCAGTGCTACCCAGTGAAAACTGTTTCTGTAAGTAAGTCACCTATGTCTGATTTTTGCACTTATTTATTGTGATGTATCTATAACAAAATAATTTTTTTTTTCTCACATAGCATACCAGAATATAAAGTTGGTTGTTATTACTGTCGTTTCCAACAAGAAAATATTCTAGAAATGGCTACACTGGAGTCAGACATCAATGTTCCAGAATATGTGGTTTGTTTCTTAGGTGGTTCAGAGAAAGGTCTAGAACTATATCCTTACCTTTAACTGTATCTGTGTGGAGAGGGAGGTGATGTAAAAATTATGTTCCCATTTTGTCCGTTTCCTGCTTGAAACCGGCTCATTTGTGCACACCTTCCAATAACTGAAAATGTCAGTAACAGCCATTACTGAAAGGGAAAAATGCAGGTCTTAAGTGATGCACCTCATTTTCCTTAAGAAGATACTTTCAGACTTGAGCTGGACAAATACATTCAAAGTCTGAAGATAAACCTTGATTTGGAGGTAAGGCCTACCTTTTTTTTCTTAAAATGGTGAAAATGACTATTTACACAAATTAATTATTACCATAATAATACAGTTCTATTTCCTAAAATGCCCTTCATTGCTGATCAAGTGCAGCTTTAAATGTCAAACTCATTATTATTTTGGTTTACTGTGGTTTGAAATCAGGAAGAGACTGACATCCAAATATCTCAGGTTGAATAATTAATAGGCTTCTATTTGTGTAGAAATCTAATTTGTAGCTAAAGTTTTAATGTTTCAACTTATTACAGCAAAAACCTTTGGAGACCTACGTTAACCCCTACTTGAGAAGCTGGTTTGAGAATGCCATATGCCCTATTCAGAGAGTGGTACAGCTCTTCCAGGAGAAACTTGCCTTTTTGTTGCACGCTGTAAGTGTCTTCAAACTGGATCACTAAAAGAGGTTCAGAAGCAATCTCAGTGACTCCAGCATGTTTAAAAGGCTTCTTGCATTTGCTTTCCCAGCCAGGAGTAAATGAGGAACAATTTTTTTCTTCTATGTTTTTTTAATTCAGTGCAAGTCCTTTTTCTCTGCTTTATTGCTAAGGAAGCACACACCAATTTCTTCTGTCATTTTTTATAGTTAACTCATTTTAAATTATGTAGTACTGTGCAAGCTGAAATTAGAATGAGAAAATTAGAAACAGCATGAGAAAGCTGTCACTGCTATAATTCCTCTGAACCAAAAGGGATGTTACATTGTGGATGTGCTTCATGTAATTCACCAGAAACAAAATAAACTACTAGCTCTAGTCCCTGAGTTTGAGGCAGCTTTGGATGGAATAGCTAATGGAGTATAACTGCTGTATGTCTTCTGAATGTAAAACCAGATGCAATGACTATATCTTTTCTTTTAAGGCTTTGAGTTATACTCCTGTAGAAGTGAAAAATGCAGATGAAACAACAGAAAAAGACATCAGCAGGTAAAGATACTTTGAGACCAAGGAACCTGTGAGTAACTTGGCTTTTGTGTATGACAGCTTGCTGTCCAGGAGGTGTAAAGAAGTAAGCAGTTCACAAGACCTTTTTCTGCCAGGTTTCTGGCTGCTGCCAGCCTCCAAGGACTTGTTCAGGAAGGCACCATGACCTCCTTGTGTATTGCCATGACTGAGGAACAGCACAAGTCAATGATTATAGACTGTAGTGGACCTCTGCCTCAGCTGCATAATGCAGGTGAGATTACAGCTGTGAATGCTTCTTCATGGTACTCACTTACTTACATCCACCAGCTGCTGGAGGTTAGAGGTAGTTGAGGATATTCAGAATCTCATAGGTTCATGCCCAGAAAGGTTGTATTCTGGCTGGAAACTGGAACAGCTGTTTTCCTGTGAGGCAGCAGTTAGTTTTACCAGACATACTGGAACTCTAGTTTGAACATGGTTGATAATAAAATCTATGGTGCATTTAACTTGCAGACCATTAAACTAAGACTTGTACACTTCTGGGAAGCTGCAAAACTGTATCCTATTGAATAGATAAATGTTCTGAAAAGGGATTCAACAATCAGAACAGACTTTTATGTAATCACTGTAGCTGTGTTTGCTTTTCTTTTCCACATGTAAGACGCATTTCCCAGCCCAGGTATACTAGTATCACTTGTTACGTGAGAGTGATTAAACCAGCTGAATGCAGCTATAGTCTATGTTGAGCTCATTTACCTTTTTTCATCTCTGTGTTTATGAACCTGTAACAGGAAGCAACAGATTCTGTGAGGACTGGATGCATGCTTTTGTGAATGGTGCAGAAGGTGGAAATCCATTTCTCTTCCGACAGATTCTGGAAAACTTTAAATTGAAGGTACATGTTCATCTATGTTAATGACTTGGAGAAGACACCAGTTACTGAGGGAGCAAATACTCCTTTTGCAGCAAAGTTTTAGGTTATTTATAGTGCCTGTACATCGTTAAATAATTAATGTTTAAGTTGACTGCCTTACTGTAGTTGACAAGACCAGACTGTAAAGTAGCGTGAAAGTTTCTTCATTGAGTACTCAAAGGCATTTTCTCATATTTAAAATAAAGCCCACCTCTTAGGTGATCTGTCACAATAGGAGAACCCCTGCTACAAATTTGGACATACCAAGTTGTGATGTCCACACATTCTGCATTGTTACAGTAACAGTGGCAATAGGTATCAAAGACAGAACCCCATTCTTACGTTACTCTTCAGTGGTAGTATGAAATTCCTATTGGAAATGCTTTTGCTTCTCCTGCTATCTTTCTTCCACTTTTCCAGATGATAGTATGATTTATTTCCATGTAGAAGGATAAGAAGAAGCTCTGTTACTCTTTTCCCAGGCTATACAAGACATTAACAACCTGAAGAGGTTTATCCGCCAGGCTGAAATGAACCACTACGCCTTGTTCAAGTGCTACCTGTTCCTAAAGAACTGTGGCAGTGGAGACATCCTTCTGAAGATTGTGAAAGTGGAACATGCAGAAATGCCAGAAGCCAGAAACGTAGTGACAGTCCTTGAGGAATTCATGAGAGAAACATCAGTGGCTTAAAACTATCGTAATTATTCTGTGCTCGTTGGAGGGTATTATATAAATTATTCATTTCTTCTGTGCAGCTTAGTTTCACTATTGCAGGATTTTTAATTTGTATTTAAAAGTGTTACCTAAGTCAAAGCTAAGTTGCAGTTTCATCTCCTTTTCTCTAGAGAAAGCAGTATGAGCTTTTTTTAATGTGTAGGTATCAGATCATACCAACTCCTGCAGTTTTCAGTGCTTACCAAATGCTCCAAACGAATTGCTTGTTGTCTGAGGAAATCATGACATTTGGTTTTTACAGTCATTGCACCAAAAAAGCAATCCCTGACCTGGCAAGCATTTTGGTGTTTTAAATCTTTTAAATATCTTTAAAATACTCGTGTCTAATCATTAAGATCTGGACTTTAGTTTTAATATCTAAAGAAGCACAAACATCTGGATAAATGATACAAAATGAATTAATCATACTTGTTTATGTAAGAGAATACAAGTAACAAGTCTGTAGCTTATTTCAACATTCTACTTTTAAATTGGCAGCTTGTTCTGCTGTCGCTAGATAAACACGCTGTGAATTGGTATGAAACAGAACTGCCTTAAGACTGAACAGAGCTGTAGGAATCTGTATGTGCTTGTATGTATGCATACATACACTGGCCAGACGTTAAATTCCCAGGCTGTTTGATAAATCCCCTTCTTCACTAGATCAAGACTACCTTTGTATGTTCTCAGTACTCACTGTGCATAACTATAAATAATCATATGTTTTTCAGTCATGGAGAATTAAACCTGAACATTTTACAGATCAAATATTAACTTTGAGTTAATAGGAACTTCTTTGGGAACTCAAGTAAACTAAGTTGCCACATTAATTATTCAGACTTTATAACATTTCGCTGTATTTCAGCAATGAAGTCTTACCTACATCATAGGACATGTAGACAGCAGAATACATGAAGAAAATCTTTGGCCACAGCTGGAATCAGAACTCCTGAGGCCTCTGAGTGACCACATAAACGAGGACTATTTCTGCAGACGTGATTGATAGAAGCAAAACTCTCCATTGCTTTCCTTTGTAGCAGAGGGTGTTTGAATGCCTGACATCAGGCATTTGGACAACTCTCCCTCAAACAGTAACTGTAACAGTCCTATTAATGCAGTTTGACTGTTCTGCCAGTGCTCTGTGCTGTGATGACAGAAGTTGAGTGCTTTCCTGTGACACCACTGTCTTGAACCTATAACAAGGTTTACAATAAAACATTAAAATCCTTAACAGTGTGCCTACAATAAATTATAAACTAGTGTTGACCTCTATGTCTCCTGTTTAAAACCCGTTATTTACCCAATGCAGAGGAGCTGCTAGTGTAGTGTCATAGTGACAGCCGAGGTGACACATGACATATATGGGCAAGTCAGAGAAGAACATGAAAGTAGTGTGAAAGAAAACAAACCCCTTATTCTCTGATGTGTAGGAGCTCTGAGAGGTAACAATTTTTCTCCTTGAGAATATTTCATTAGTGAGTGAGTGTAGCAGCACCACTCACTAAAACATGTCACCTTTGTTGGTCTTAGACATTTTTAATGAAGTTGGAGCACTGACCGTGTAGTGTTTTGTCTGATCAGGAGGCAGGGAAGAGCTCAGTGCTCAAGAAAACACTAACACAAAAGAGGTTGGGTTGAAGAACACGTAGCTGTGATCTGGCAGCAGCGTAAGAAACCATTGCACTAGTCCTGTCCTGTGCTAGGTGGCAAGTGGGGCCGGGTGTTCTATGTGCCAGACTTCATATTTACAGAGAGCAATACTGTGGTGATAAACTGCTCCTGAGATGCAGCCACAATTGCTCTGCCCAGTCTTAATCCCTGGAATTTTTCAAGAATAAACTGGTTGAAGTGCTGATCGACCTGCACTACCTCCTATAGCTGACCCTGTCCTGAGCAGGAGGTTGGACTAGAAATCAGCTGAAGTCCCTTATAACCTGAATTATCCTGTTATCCTGTGACCTGCACTACACTCACTTAAGTAAGATTTGTTTTGTTTGCTAGGTAAATTATCATAAATCACCCATCAAAATCCAGATATTTTTAACCTTAACTGTAAAACTTTGCTTAGTCTTGTTGCAGCTTCTCCTTCTCAAGGCAGCGCACTGTTCAGTATCAGTCCCAATGAATTTGTAACTCCATTACAAATGGACAGCTTCAGGCAGCTTTCTCTGTTGCAAGTTCTTTATCCTGAATTTTCCCAGCACTGCAAGTGGCTGGACTTATGACAAACATAATTTCTTGCTTTCTGCAGCCTTTGTTTTAACATATCTCATTCTGCCAGTTTTGCAGAGACTTGGCCATTAGGTTACCTGTCTTCTAAATTCAACAAGCTCACAAGTACACACACACATTGAAATACACCCTGGTAGTTCATGACATTGCAGGTTTTACTGGCATCATCCCATTAAAATTCTACTTTAAAAAAACAAAACTAAAGGAAATTAAAGAAAAGCATTATAAATAATGCAGAAGCAGCTGGTTTAGCTGCATGAATACCTGGAGAGTATTACACACTTCCTCCTGCAATCAGCTATTCAAAGCTCAGGATGAAGCACACAAAAGGACAGAAGATGCTGAGATGTGCACTTAATTTGCAAGCCTGAAAGATTTTTACGGTAGATCTAAGGGTCTGATTTAAAAGCCTTGGGGGGGGGGGAAACAACAGAAAAACCAAAACAACCAACAAACAAATGAACATACAAAACCCCCCAAAACACCCAAACACAACCCTCCCCAGGCCTAGGAATGCAAGTTTAGATTTAACTCCTTCACACCTCTTGCAGTCTGAATGATCAGGGTCTGGTTTGGGGGGTTTTTCCCCTCTGCTCCCAAGAGGAGTAGCACACACACCGACCAGTATTTCACTTTCCCACACTTAGGAGCAATGTTTATGATACAGAATATGATTTGAGCTACAGGGATGATAATGACTTTTATGAGTTTGTGTGATCAAGGATGAGTATCAAGGCTGCCAGCTTTTGGCTCCTTCTCTGCCATAGAGATCCTGGAATTGGCAGATTTATGTCCTTTAGTTTGCCTTTCTAAAATTATTTTGGCCAGCAAGAAAAATGTATGGTTCTAGCAGACAGTAACACGACCTGTATTAACTGACAAAACCCCACAAACCCACCTTACCTTCTTGCTGAAAGTCCTCAGCTAGTGAATAAAGAGATTTAAGTATCTGGAAGCTCAGTTCAGTGCAGAAAACTAACATCAAGAGCAGAGTCCCACATGAGGTAGCAATGATCTACCTCCCCTTAAGAGTAACAAATCTGACAGCACCTACTGCTATTACATCTTAATTTTTTTAAGTTACACTTTAACTCAATGTTTCCCAATAAGAACACAAAATATTTTCCAAAATAAGCCTCCCGCTTCCCCACTGGTGGAAGGATTTTTACTATCTAAAATAACTAAATCAGTTGGAGGTTTGCTGCGGAACTTCCTGGATGTCGTGTTCCCACCATTGATTCCAGAGACAAGAATCCCAGTGTTGGCTCTGAGATTTAAAGACATCCAGTAGAAACTGATGTTAAAAAAAAAGAACAACCCTCCACCCCAAGATAACATTTTAAACACTCTAATGTACTTGGTCATCAACTTTCCTGCAGTTCTGAGGCCACTACTGCACTAGCACAGCAGTTGTCAAATGGTGGGACAAGACCTGAATTTCAATACGAGTCCCAAGCCAGTTATCCTTGTTGTATCTCATGGAGAAATAAAGCAGCAGCTCACCCTCCCCTTCATCTCTTAGACAAACACTTTTAGAGAGACATAAAGGAAGAGTTATCAATGCCATTATGAGAAGATTATATTGCAGAGCTTGAAACCAATTGCTCTTTTGTTAAATACTGTGTTAAGTGTAGCCCTGCTTATAAAACTGCCTTTGAAATGCTTCCTGGTTGGTTTTTTGGCACGTAGAACAGCTCAATTTAATGTAAAAAAAGAAAAAAAGAGACAGAAAATAAACAAACAAACCACCAGCAAAAAAATTTAATGGATTCTGCACTCAAATAATATCCTTACAACAAAAATATACGGAATGTGCACGATACAAAAATATTTGGAAACATACCATAGCCTCTTACCTTGCAAATATCATTTTGTTTTACTAGCCCTTAACGGGAAAGTATCATTTGTTCAGTATTTTAAGGCAGAAAATTACGTTGTTTAGTGCTTTGTGTTTAACACTTGGCCGTGTTGGTAGCATTAGTAGTGTAAGCAAAGGAAAAGTTGCATAAATCTAGCTTTATTTGCAAACTAAACAGACACTGTGGGGGAGTCAGAAGACAGTCAGTGACTAACGTTATCTATTAAGCTCACTGGAAATTTAAGGTACTTTTACTTCTTAAATCAGACCTAGGGAATATTTTGTGCTCTGTAGTGTGAAGTACCCTGAAACATAAATTTTTCTGCATTACTACTGGCATTTCAGAAATACCTCATTAGAAAGCTTTTCCCAATTAAAAGCCAATGATTAATGGTGACACTAAAAATACATTTACCTTTAAATAAGCTTGGTTTCTGCCTTATGTGTGATTCTTTCTTTATAGAGCTGCAAAACGCACTGTTTTCCTTTATAACCAGCTCTCAGCAGCAGTGATTGCAGGAGGAATTTTTGAGTCGTAGCACAGAGCACTGCAGAGCAGCCACTGCTATAAAAGAAACACAACAGCAGCAATATTCAAAGAGGCTGAAACCCCAGAGGTGCTGCCCTTTGCTCTCTAGATCCCAGCTTACCTCCAGAGGTTGCCGGTGTTGAACTACATCCATATCCTCCAGTTCCACTTTGGGTAAAGCCAGTGGGTGGGGTTTCCAAAGCAATTGAGCTGAGCTTGGATCTATGTAAACAGACTTTGAGCTCTTTACTCACTGAAGCAGGTGTGAAAGTCCCACTGAAGTGTGTGTGAAAGGCCTACCCACCGTCCTGTGAGACTAAATATTGGCACAAAACAGCAGCTGTCTTGTGAGGTCAGCAGATAGCTGTCATTTTAGCACCAGCTCTAAATGTGTCAGAGTCCACCCTTCATGCCCCAGCTCAAATTGAAACTATCTAATCTGGGCAGCATAACTCATCAGAAGGAGCAAGGTCTTGGGATACAGAATCCCTGAGCGGTATTTCTAGTCCAGCAGCCTCAGACAATGATGATTTCTCTGGCCTCCCCCTCTCCCATTGATAAAATACTTCCTACTGCTAAAGGAGCAAGTAGTGAAGAATCACAGTATGCCACGTAAGTGCTAAGATTCCTCATCGACTGATGGGTAAAGAGTGACATGAGATGTTGTTTTAAGAACTCTAAGTAAACTCAAAAGTAAATTCATCAGCATTTAACAGCTCCCCTACACCTCACTCAGAGATGGTTTCTTATAACCTCCTCTCATCACTTCCCTTACAAGCCTCCCCCTCCTCCTTACCAGTGTGTGCAAAATTAATCTCTGCCTGTCTCCAAGCATCTAGGAATCAAAGGTGCAATTGGCAAGCCCCGTCTTGTGCTGTGCTGTGCCGTGCTGCCGGCAGATGTCCCTGAAGGAGCTCCACAGCCAGCACCACGGCTCTCCCAGTCTGCACTTCTGCTCCCTGCACCCATCCTGGACCAGTGCTGCAATATACTTACTAAAAGGGAAGTCCAGCACAGGTGTGTCCTCACTCAAGGACACAAGCATAAAATAACTTCCTCTAACGTGCACTGTTCAAATTCATCTGTCGGTAGCAGTCCTCGCCTTCTGCTCTAGCACTGCACATCTGTAAGGCTCAATAGATTCACATTTTCTCTGACTGATGTAAAATCCTGGCAGCAGCTGAAATAAGACCAAAAGAATCACCAAAACCCGACCCTCAGTGGACGGCTCCTCCAGGAACAAGCTGTTGACTGTGACAAGTTGGAACCACAAATGAGCAGGATGCAGAATATTACATCTCTGACTTAAGCCAGCAGCTTCAAGGACGTCTGGAGGTAAAGGAAAAGCCTGGCTGCTGTTAGCTCCCTGGTGCTGCAGCACTGTGGCACTCTGGGTGCATTAGAAAATAACATAACTGAATTACTCTATAGTCTGTAAAAACACATCAAGTTTTCACAGTGTTGTTTGAATGACGAAAGAAATAATATTATAAAAACTTAAGCACTTTGCACTGCTCCTGACTCCTCGCGCTGATAGATTCTCAGCAGACAACAGGCTCTGTGCACAACCTGCTTTATGTATGGGGGAAGAATTCAGTTCTGATGAGCAGGAATGCAAGAGAGTTTCCTATCTTCACTCACAATACATCTAATACTGCTTTAAAGTCTGGCCTTTCTGATCCCCAGGGATGCTTGTAGACTTGCTCAGACAGGGTAAGGGGACACAAAAGCAAAGTCAGAAAGATGAATGACAGTTTAGAAGAATAAGTTATAAGGTCAACTTCAGAGCTGTTTTCAACCAGTTCATGTCAACCATGTTCATCTACAGATAAAGGACTAAAGAATGGTGCCTGGATTACCCTGCTCAGCTCCCTCCTGCTCCTGAGCAGGGGCACAGATAGGCTGGTCGAAGCCAGGCTGATGAAGGAACTGGTGGCCCTTGAACTGGTAGCTTGCTGCTTCACCCCAGAGCACACCACTGACAGGAACAGAAACATTTACTGGGGAGAAACTGATGGGCATTAAGTAGCTTTCAGCTGAGAAACCACAACTGGTGCACTCTGGTAGGTTATAAAGTACTCTGGGATTTGCTGCGATGAAAATTTTCTACCAAAATGTTCAAAGTTTTCCTAAAACTTCCAGAGAATTCCCATTTCTGCTCACATCTGTTTTAAAGGCATCTGTAATCAGAAAGGCTTAGCAATAGGTGAGGAAAGGAATGTCCTCCTTACGTGTTGACCAAGCTCCCGTCAGTATTGCCCTAGCTCTCCTGCTTGCCTGCTGCTCCCCAGGGAGATGATCTCCACCACTACAGGACTCGCAGGCCCAGCACCTGAAATGATGCACATGTAAACTGTCATGAATGCTTTGATCTGGACCCAAACTGCAGAGGTGAAATGGCACAGGAACCAACCCCTTTCCCCAAGACAGAGCTGTCACCCTTATCCCTTCCTCTTGTTCCTTGATCTGAGGACCCATGAACACTGTAGTACTACAACAAGTGTGCAATTGCCCTCAGAGATCCCATTTCTGTGCACAAAGGTGCCAAAATTGTTTCTTTTGCAGGTAAGGCTTATTCCAGGCTGTAGAAACACTTATTTTCTGCCCCTTTTCTTCCCCCAGGGCAACAGGAGTTGTACTATGCATACTCTGAGAGCAGAACTTCACCCTTCCAGATCAGAGAGATTTCTCCCATAAGAGGCAGAAAAGAGGGCAGCTGATAAGCACTTGTGAATGTCCTCTCTAGAAGGACAGACTCCTCCTCCTCGTTTGTGCTATCTGGCAGCACTCATTGCACAGCTGAGACAATAAAGTCCACAATACAGAGACATTTTGCTACAGAGCAAACACAACTGCTACAGTGTCTGTGAGATGTGCTGTGGAAGGCTTTGGTGGCTGGTGCCTGGGCACCAGTATGCAAAGAGCAAAAAGGAAGAGAGAAGCTAGTCTAGAGAGACTCCTATGGCTGCTTTATCCAGGCCATCAAACTAGGTGGGTAAATGGGAGAGAAAAGAAGGGCATCCACAATCCTGGACTGTAGTTTGGCAGCTCTCTAAAGTGAGATGAAAAATAACATAAGCACTTTACAGAGAACAGTACCTAAGAGCATTGCTTGTGCCACAGATGTTCCAGTCTGATCCCCAGATCCGTGCAGGCAACGGTATGGGCTGTGCTACAGACCAGACACAGATTGCTAAAACCTGGCTTGGCCAATGTTAAAGAAAAAGGCATCATTGCAACTGATTGTTGCCTGGAGCCCCTGAACATCCCTCACCTCAGGAAGAGGCTCCTCACCATTTAGCAGTCACTTTAAAACCATTTTAATCAACTTCACAATGATCACTGCAACACAGTAACACCCTGTCCACTTCAGTGGGAAAGCAGTGCTACACACAACCTGATTCAACTCCAATGACTTCCATGGACAGATATGGTCCCAAATGGATTGTATGGCTGTAAAGACTAGATAGTCCCCACGCTGCGCTGCTATAGGTGATCCTGGTCCCACTTTTCTAGTAAGAACCTGCTGGAAGAGTTGAGATCCTTGCTGGGATCTCACTGCGGGTTAGGTGTTTGATCAATGTGGCCAGAAATAAAGTGAGAAGAAAACTGCACCTGATTGTCAGCTGATAAAAACACAATTGAACATTTGCCCTCCATTTTCTCCACCTCAAAAAGAACCCCCAGCTACACCCTCTGCCACAGCAGGCTGGGGAGGGGGGATAATGAATTAAAATCAGGTGAAACATGCACAGCAAAAGTCCCCTCTGGCTGGGTGTCCACAACACTCTAAGATTTCCAAGGTTTATAGTGCAATTTCTTTTGACCTGTAGTTGAAGACCAGTCTCCATCACTTTGGGTGATTGAGTTCTGCTGAATCCTTTGAAAGGTGCATAATACAAGTTTCACCGTAGGCTAAAATATCTTAAAAAGCATTCAAGTAATTAGACAGTGGCACTGGTATGGCTGAACAGTCATATGTGTCCTCAGAAACCAAACCCAAGCTGCCTTGTGAGTACCATGCGAGTCTCTCATGAACAAATGTCTGCTTGTTTCCCTTTTAGTGTTCAGTAACATTGAGGAGATTCCTTCAACCACTGGCCATAATTCCAGCACTGACCTGGAATATACAAATATCTTGTACAAAATCCTGATGTGTGCTAACAAACCAAGTGCTCAGTGCCCAGGTGTAAGCTGCCCCATGGGAGCCCAGCAACTGCAGGAGCAGGCCAGTCAGTTTTACAGTACCTGCTAGATTTGTGAACAAACTGACCAGCCCATTCTTTCATGAGATCTTTAAGCATCTCCTCCAGCACACACCTGTGTTCAAAAGAATCATCCTCCCCTAAGTTAAATATAAAAATAGATCCTCCATCTTCATTCACTTAGCATAGCTGACAGATGACTTCTGGTCTCGAGTTTCTGTCCCATGTCATCAGGGAGGGGGAGGTAGCTTTAGATCCAACAGGCTGTAGGCAAAAATGTTCCAGAAGATGGCAAACAAGACAAAAATGACATAAATAGAAAGGAAGATCCACCATAAAGTCTGATCTTGGAGTCTCTGCTCATAGTTCCTCAGGATTATGACACCAAGAGTGATTCCAACCACCACCCCTCCCAGGTGAGCCATGAAGCTGGGGTGTGGGCAGGGTGGGTAAGCGGAGGGGTGGAATCGCAGCCACACGGCTCTTCCAAATTCAAAGCTCACTGGAACAAAGAAGGAGAAAGATATTAATTGTCTAGATCCACTCCGTAAGTCCATTTTGCAGGCAGCACTGCATCCCTGAAGAGATGGAGTGGGAGAAACTGCCTTCTAAGATGAGCATGGGGAAGCTGGGAAGCTATGGCTATGTTAGGGTTGTGGCGCACAGACATGAGCTCTCCCAGGTTGTAAGTGGTCTGGGTTTGTGGGAGCGTAGACAGGAAGGGGAATAGTCCCCTTCCATAATTTATCCAAAACCACCAAAAAATAAGTTAGACTTTGAAGACAATTGGCAAGGTGCATTATACACACATGCTCTTGCCATCCCATATGTGAAATGCTTTAGGAAACCTAAGTATTATCATTGCAAAAGCATTCCTTGTTTGCAAATTCAAAAGCAAGGCAAGTTTATGTCCCAGAGCTTCCCAAATGCCACAAGCTACAGATGCTGGCTAACAACAAACCCTCATTTACAAATGCTTGTGTTGAAAGCCCAAATCTGCATTTGAGAGTGTTGTGGTTTCAGCTTCCAGAAGGTCCAGCTGTAGGTTCCTACCAAAACTGGTGCAAAGTCAAACCCCTCTGAACCAGCATGAACTCTTATGACAAGGACAAACAAAACAGGATTGTGCGTGTGCCAAGTATTGCATGGTACTTACTACAGATCAAGGCAACAGCCATGCGCAGCAGTTTGAATTGGCACTTCATTCCTGACCAGTTCTGGAAAAGAGACAAGGAAAACAACGTGATGCTGCATGCAAATCTGGAGGGATTTTACATCCAGAACTTCAGTGGAAGAGCATCAAGGATGACCGTCCCTGAAACATACCCCTTTCATAGCCTTTGCCACATGGCTGTGAACTCTCCACTCACCACACCAAACACGGATCTGTCAATCCCAGAGCACATAACCATAAAGGATGTACTGCAGGCATGTCCACGCTATGGACGGTCCAGAACTTCTTTGCCTGGCAGCCTTACTGACTTTCCTTGCCTGACACGCAGCTGTGTGGCATGGTCTTTGGCTGGCCTTGCCATTCTCTGTTCTTCAGACAGACTCATGTTTAATGTGTTAGTATGATGTTTCACCTTAAATTCTGGCTTCTGAAAACATCTCAATTTACCTACGCTGCAAAACCGTGTTGAATTAGGCTACATCAAAGAAAATTCTGTCAAGTAGTTAACATGACACAGCTCAACATGATTCACCTGGAGGCACAACACTGTCCTGTACCTCAGGCTCCCTGAAATTCTGCAGCTCAGGTATTCAACAGAGCACACACAAACAATAAGGACCTCAATAAAAGCATAACAAGGGCACAGTGTCGTAAGAAAGCCCGGATTTGGCCTCCTCTGTCTTCAGGCTTGGCCATTAATTTATACAGTGGAATAAGAATCTCTGAATGGTAGTCAGAAATCATTGGAGAAATGTTTAAATTCCTCCTTTTCCACTTGCACAGATTTCCAAACAGGAAATAGAGATCATGTCCTGGGGAACTCAGATGTATTATTATGTATACTATTAAGTGTCTAAGTGAAATGCTGCCTGTTGGAGGTGGTGTGAGATAGCAAGCTAGCTAAGCTGCTTGTGAAAACCTCCCTGCTCATCACGCTGAAGGAGTAAAAAAAGTGCTTGTAAACTTTAATGGCACCCAGTGACTTTTCAGCCTGCTGAATATTCTGCAATACATATTACATATCTTCAAGTTTTATGTGGGATCTATCTGTAAATCACTTCTGTGACTGCAAAAATGCAATCTCTACAAAATAAGTAACTCATTTTCCCTCTCCACAGAGACATCTAACCCAGCAAGAAGGCTCTGAACTCATGCTGATTAATGCTGTGTTGCTTCCTTCAGTTTTCATTTCCATGTAACTGTTCTGAAGTCCTCCCCACTCTTTTCCTTTGGGTGACACACTTTATTGCTTCCCCATTGGTTATTTTATGTATTTAATTCCAGGAATATTTATTATTACGAGGACGAATATTTTCGTTTCCTTTGGTTACCAGGAGGCACAGGGGAACAGAAGATTCAAGGGATCCTCCCTGCAACAGTCTCGTGTCTTCCCAGCATGCTCAAAGCACCCATGCAGGACTGTGCTTTACCAGCAAATGGCCAGCATGTCTTTCAGCACAAGGGAGCATCACATCTAGAGACTAAGGGAGCAGAGAGAGAGAAAAGGGGGAAAGAAAAGCAAAAAAACTCCACCAGAATGGGAAAGGCAGTAAAAGTAATTTCAGATGAGAAGAGAGGCAGCAGATAATGGAAATAGAGATGCTGGGGTAGCAGTTGCTAAATAGATTTGGAGGAGGCCAGTGAGTAATGAAATAACAGGACACTTGGCAATGTTCTAAGAAGTTTGGGAAGTAACCAGCGAAGACTCTCCACACACCTCTGGCAAAGCCTTTTTCTCCAAAGACATCTATCAGCCCCTGCAAGGAGAGCTGATAGCCTAGAGTATACTGGTAAGTCTTGGGTTACCAGCATCTTTGGCTTCTGGCAAGGTACCACTCATCAGGGTACCAACAACTGCAGTGTAACAATTCCATCCCAGGACCACGCCACTGAGAAGACTCTTAACTGGGGCAAGCTCTGAATGAACAACAGCTGGGTCAGGTTCTGTTTCCAAACCCTTTGGGCCACCAGACCTGGCTCACTTCTGAAGAGGTTAGACAGTCATTCTGGTACTCACCATGACTATATTGGCCAAGTGGGCTGAGACAAGAGCATACACGCCTCCAGAGGAGCCCACCACAGGCGCAGTCATATCAGCTACTGACACTGCCAGGGACCCTGGGAGGAAGAACAAGGGTTTGTGACAATCTTCAGCCAAATAAGCACACTTTCTCCTACTCTACATCTCTGCTACTGCCTGTTTTGTGCTAATTGCTGCAGGTCTCTGAAAGAGAAGGGAGGGGGGGGGATCAATTGGCTTGTGGAGCTAATTCAGTCCTGTAAAACTGCCAAGACACTGACTGACTGATTCTTCTGCACCTACTTTAAAAGCAGCCAAGCAAGGTAGCAAAGTATTTTCAAACCTATCCTGCAAAAAAAGCACTTACACCCTGATTAAAACAACAAGGAAGCAGGAGACAGATGTCTGTATCTTGTTCCTCACCTGAAAACAAAATACAAGTAGCTCCCATGCTGGCAAGACAGATATTTGCACAGTGAGAAAGAACTGGGGACTTGTTACTTGGCACAGGCCTCTGATCAAAGCACAGCCTGTTACTTACAAAACTTTAGAGTAAAACCAGCTAAAAATAACCAGGGTGGAGGCAGTGAACACAAGATAACAAATGACAGGTCAGTCACATAAAGGCCCCACTAAAAACAATACATAGCCCAAACATAGACAACTGCTTCTCCTTATCCCAATTGGAGGCTGGGATATGCTCAAAGCTCCTTTCATTGCAAACTTGAAGAGTAATTTAAGACATAAAGAGATAAAGGCAGACAAGGCAGGGAGAATGAAGACCTTTGTGATAAACAGGAATGAGAAACAGATTCTGGGTCAAGAAAAGTGCTGAGGTTCTACCAGCCAACTGTGCTCATAGCTCCCTCCTCCGCTGTATGGCCCTAAGACTTCTCAGCTCATAAACACTGTCACTTAAAGAAAAAATTAATGAGAAGTTAAGAAAGGAGTAATGAGAACTTGGCAGTTAAGTCCTCAGACACTTCACTTGCAGTCTCAACCTCAACGTGTCTTCTTAGTAAAGCCAGATAAATGAGATTAAATGCATGAAAGTAGGGAGTGGCCATTGTGGCCCATGTCAACATTTTACTGCTTCTTCCTGATTGTTTAGGAGCTGTGTTATCTTTATATTGCCAGATCCTCAGCATAAGTATGCCTCTTTCTCTCCTGACACATGACAAAAGGTAAAGCATGTTTAATAACTGGCTAACAGTTCAAACAGCTAAGTGTATCATGAGATACTTTTCTGCGTGTGACTGTCCAGTCATACTTAGTTCTGACCTGCACTAAGAAAGGAAGTTTTTCCTTTCTATTTGGTACTTTCTTCCATGATTTATAGGTCATAAGGTGTGAAAGGCTACTCTGTGAGCACGTGGCAGCTTGTCTTAGAAAAAAAATGGGGTCATGAAATGAACCAGTAGTGCCGGGTGAGCCTCACTCAGGCACTGGCCACAGGTTTCCAGAGCTCTGGGCATTCAGCCCAGCCTAACCCCCAGTAAAACCTGCCTCTGTCCCTGTAGACCCTGCCAGCAGGTCCGTGGCCAAAGGCAACTCTCGCTGCTCACCTGGGCTCAACTGCAGCAGATTCAAGGCTCACCTCCCCTTGCACAGAGGTGCTATGTGTATTTACACATACACAAATGAAGACCCAGGGTTGGCAGGTAGATCTATGTAGAAAAGTTTGCCCGGAAAGTTGCAGACAGGAGACCACTTTAGTTAGTGCTTATTAAAATAACAAGCTAAGGGTGGTGGAGCTGGTCTGCTAACTCCTTTCTCTGCATTAAACAGCGTTGTGTTTGTACCATGCCTACTCCTGCGTCCTAGTCTAATTATTCTTTCTGCAGTGTCTCTCCTGGAATGTAGGATTTATTAGCACCTGATGCAGCCCGTTTTACAAAGGCTTTATCTGCTCATTATGGAAAAAATAAGATTATGTAGCTGGGAAAAAACCCACCATAAATCTTCAACTAAGGCAATGAGTTGTTGTCGGAGTTCCCTGTGAAGCTCTTGGTTGTTCTCACACCCTCCTCCTGTTTTAATTAGATGTTGATCTATTGTCAGCTAACCTCCATCACCTCCAAACTGCTGGAAATGCCAAACATAAATAAAAGCAATACAGCTCAAACTAAAAATCAATCAAACCCCATGGCTTATGATTAAATGAATTTCCAGATTCCCGTGCACTGCTCACCACCTACAACCAAATACTTCTTGCTTACTCAGGCTGTAGAAAGCAGACAGCACAGGGCAAAATGCAATAAGAACTGGAAATGCAAATAATAACAACTGCAAAATGCAACAAGACCTGGAAATAAAAAGATGACTCTTCATGCAGGGATACCTGTGATGCCACCTTCTAGGCCTTTGTGGGACACAAGAGGAAAGCAGTAGCATGACCTCCACATTCAGGAAGGCCATCTAAAGTAAGGCTCTTTTAAAGTAAGAGGTTGTTGGTGCTTTTTTAGCAGGTCTCCTAAACACACAGACCATGGCTAGTTAGAAAGAGATGTCAAGTTGTGCCATATTTCCCATTTCCAGCCTCCAAAATAATTTCAACACACAGAAGATCAATGGGCTGCTCCTCTTCTACACCCAAACGTCACAAAACATTTCCTACACAAAAGTCAGCACAGACCATTTTCAGATTGCTTCTCCTTCTGGGCCATTCAGAAGTGTCACCTACCTGCCACAACTCCAGCAACGTACACAAAACTGATCCTCGCAGCTCCATGCACCATTTCCAGGGGAACCCCAACCAAGAGCTGGAGGACAACATTGAGTCCAAGGTGTTCTATCCTGCAGCAAGGAAAAACAACAGTTGTCTTCTTTTCTAAAACTCTTTGTCTCCCTTCTCTACCCGTGAGACAGAGGTATCCTGGGAAGGAAATCAAATAGCACCTGCTTCCTGGAAGTAGATTGTAACACTGGGAAAAACAATGGTTCCTGGAAAAACTCAGACTAAGAGCTGCAATGTTTCTTCCCTCCTTGCTGCTCATTGTCTTTCACATCCACCCAGGTCCTTTCAGCCAAAGACCTCACAGCAAGTTTCATCCTTAGTGAGACTTCTTTATTTTTTCTGCTTTTTTTTTTTCCCCATTTGAAGAAATGAAATGATTTGTCCAAAAAAGCAGCAAGATGGCAGCAGAGCCTGGAACAGAAGCCCAGAACTTGACCTGGTCCTTCCTTCTCCCCTCCTAATGATGCAGCCTTTCTCTGCACATGTTGCACTGCTATGATGGGGAGCAGACATTAAGTCAAGAGCAAAGATAAAATTAACAGTGCCAAGACAGTTGCCAATTCCATGTGACACATAACGCTGCTTTACTGTTTGTGCTATCTGACCACAACCCTTTTCTGCTGTGCCTGCACCAATGTGAGCATGGTCAGAATGGGAAGCAGAGGACATTTTTATCTCTGGTTAGATGAGACACAAGGTGCATTCACTGAAGCTTTCTGTTCACCTTCCATTCTATTTGATAGCAGAACTCCTGCT
>NW_009919718.1:19680-69401 GCF_000696875.1 Nestor notabilis
GCTGAGACTGGCCCTGTAGAAACCCCCACTGTGCACATTGTGCACGATCACTTGCAGCCCAGAGGTGCGGTGTGACAGCTAAGATTAAACCTATGCATATTTGGTGCACACTCCAGTGCAGCAGTTTTCTCCTGTGCTGAATCAATAGTTTCAAAGCAAGCTCTTTGTTCCTGTAATAACCAGTACTTAACAAAACTGCCCTGCTACTTTTCAAAGCTCTGTACAAATATTTACCTGTGTTTTTGCTATCTACAGGATCTTCTAGTGAGGTGACAACAGCACCAGGCCCCTGAAGGTGCCCCTTCTCAACACTGTGCTAGTGTCTGAGATGTACCCCAGCTGTGGGTACACAAGGGCTGTGACCTTGCTGAATGGCAACGTGACACTGGACCCAGGGGTAGACTGTTCTGTATGAAGAGTGCCTGAGTCTGCTTACACAGGGGACCTAAATGACACAGTGATACCCTTAATAGAGAAGGCTAGCATCTTTTGGGAGAAAGAGTGCAAAGTAGGTTATGCGCTGAAAATCTACCTCCTATTTTATACAAGAGGATTCCTCACAGACAGTCACTAGCAATCTTTGGTTTAAGTTACATGAATTTCCACTGTTATGGTCTTCCTTCATGTTACCATAGTAATTTCCCATATACACATCAGAGAAAAACACTGATGGTGAGATGCAGTAATGACAGAACAGTCTCATAAATGAGAATTTAAAGTTGGACTGGAAAAAACTGCTGGAAGTGATACAGCAGGAAACACTCCTTTCTGGATAGCTTAATAGGTTTGTTTTCACTGACTCTCTCTCCAAGGATAAATTTCTCTCCTGCACGAGTCACTCAGCACTGCAATTTGTCATTAGGGGAAAGTGCTGCATGTAACTGAGGGGTTCTTTATTGCCTTGCTCAGGGCTGTTGAAGCCACTGGGCATGGGCATATTCTGGCACTCGTTCTGATCCTGCATGTTCACAGCACTTAGGAACAAGCAGCAAAGGTCAAACTGAGATCATAGAAGAGTCAAAGCATCCAAGTGCCCTCTTACAGAGGGGAGGGCAGAAGCTTTGGCTGGCACATAGTCAACGTCATAAGGTGGCACCTGACATTTTCACACAAGCACTTGGTCTTATTTTTTTCACAGGAAGCTTTTGTAAGAGCTTGGCAAAGTCTACTCCAGGCTCTGGAGTGACTGCTCTGATTCACAGCTCTTCTTCAAAGACTTTGCAGGAGCAATCCCATTCACTTCTCCTCCCCATCACACTAAGAGCTTTTGAAGGCTCCACAGTCAATGAGCACCCATAAAATATAATTAGCCTTTGCCAGTGCTGAATGCGTCATTCTTGAAATGACAATTTCATTGATTTATTAAAGACTTTCTCTTTCCCTGGGACCAAACAAATGGGACTGAGCATCAATGCAAGTCATTAGTTATGGCAGTGATACAAATGCCTGGGCCCCACATAGTCAACATCTGCTTTCCATGAAAGCAGAAGGGCAGAATTTACAGCTTTGCCTTTTCAGCCCTGGACAAAGCTCCAAAAAGTCAGGACCAACACACAGCCCAGGCGGTTTTGGCATCTTCCTAGAGGCACAGCCAGCCAAGCCTTAGCAACTGCTGTCTTCTTGGACACCTTCTGGCTGTCACTCGCTCTTCAAAACCCAGACCCGGTGCATTAAATTAAGGAGCATTCCACATTACCATTTTAAAGTCTCAGCTGGAAGCAGGATAACAATAGAGCCCATGGCATTGTGTTAGCCTTTCATTTGAAAACAAGAGGAGAATGATGGGCTTCCCCTAACAAATGTTATTACCTTTCCAAGATTTATCTGTTCTCTTGATATGAAAGCAGCTTAACACACAGAAGTTAGCATTAAATGAACATTTAACATTAACTCCAGATACTGCAGATAAATCATGGGGTTTATTGTTCCAGCAGGACTCCATTGTTTTGAAGGCTACGTGGGTAAAGAACTTAGAATCCATCACAAAGACAATGAGTCTCCTGCACACCACCTTCCCCACTGGTCATGTCTGAGCCTGCCACAGAGGTGAAATAAATCTGAGCTATTTTTCAGCCAGTAAGTGTGAGGAAGGCCAGAATACTGCCTGCCACAGGAAAGGGTGACCTTGCCCAGGCTAGGAAATCATGCCACAGGTGATACAAGAAGGCATTTAAATGCTGCACAAATTGTCCTTATGCAGGTGCTCCTCTTCAGGTGTATCCCAAAGCAATTTGCAGTTACCCACCACCACCAGAATACCCAACTATAAATTAGCTAACATTATAAATTAGCTATAAATTCACTAACATTAATTAAAAATCATGTGTTTCATCCTTTTACAAGACAGTTTTCCCCACATCCTCAGTGATGGAAATTTCCTGTTCTCATTTTATACAACCAGCCTCACATCTAAGCCCAGTAGTCTCTACTGGCAGATTGAAACTTAGATACACTGGATTTTTTGGGGGGAGATTTGGCACACAAAGTACAGATGCTGCCCTTCCAGAAGTTTCATCTATAATTTTTTTCCTACTCTCCCTTGGGGGGTCTGTTCTGTCCTACAGCATTTATTCAGAGATCTGGGGCACATCTTGTGCTCAAGGGCAATTACACACTGAAGCAGTTATTCCATGGCAGAGAAGAGACATCAGCATGTCTTCCATCAGAGACATGGAAAAGGGAAAAGATCGGCTTGATCTTTCTGGCCTTTCATAGAACATTGACTGATGGGAATATGGGCTTTCTATTTAAGAACAAAGGGTCTTTATCCAGTTTCAAACTATAAACTACTGCTAAAAAGCTTGTTTCTGTGATTTTTCAATGACAGAATTAAAGAAAATTGCAATTATCTGCCAGGAATGTGTGAAGATAATGATCTGAGAACCCACTCAGAGGGCGTAGAGTGTTTTGTACAGGGATGAACTTTCCTGTGCCACTCACTCATCACCATGGCATCACAAACACCACACAATTAAGTCTCTGACTCTTGGGAGGACTAGCACAGTTGAGAATCACAGTTAGAATCCCCATGCCTCGTATTCTCTTCCCAAGTCAGCTACACACCTCCCATGGGATGAAGGAAGACTCATTTGACTGTGAACCTTCATTTTGCCTTTTGCATTAGATGGACCATTCTTTGTCCATCTGGTCAGTCGAGATTGTCAGCTCTTCAGGAACACTCGTGTTGGTACAGAGTGTACAAAATGGGAGTTCAATCTTGACTCAGACTTCTAGGCATTATCTCAGTCCCTACAGAAGGGACAACATTACTAAGTGATGACATAGCAGAGGCACGGGGAATTTAACTGACTTTTCCAACCTCAACTAGGAAGCCTGGCAATAATACATCATGTAAGTTTTAAATACCAGTCCAACATCTTTGCAAACTTCTTCTGTCACTTGCACTGGAGGGACACTGGGCTTTGACCTGGTGAGTTTTAGGAAGCACACACTGGGAAGATGTGGTCCCAACACTGCTGTGAAGAGCAGCATCTGATAAGTTCCTTATGCTGCCTCCTCTCTTCAGAGAGCTGTGAAGGTTTGTTCTCATTGCCCAACACTCCAGGGAAGCTTCAGACTTTTATACACAATTCAGAACTGATTTTAAAACATTTATTTCTGAACTGATTCTGTTGCTTCCTCCTCCCTCTCTCTGGGGAACCTGAGCTGTGGGGAATCTCTGCAGTTTATAAGTACTCACCCTGCATGCATGAATATGTAGGTTAGGTACCTCCAAGCCTGAGCACGGAGCTGAGGATGGTAAAGTAATGCATTCTTCAGGTATAAGGGATGGCTGACTTGCAGCACAAATCTGTCTAATACCACTCCGTTGTAAAGAAAAAAGGCAACCTAGAAAAGCAGGGAGATTCCTGAGTTAGCAAACGCCTTCTCTCACTGAAAAGCTCTTTGTAGCTCAAAACCATAGAGAAAAAAAGTCAAATGTATGATATTTTTCTCCCATTCGACAGTTTGGCACAGCATGAAAGTTCCCTGTTTTGAGGAACCTGCAACACATTGGTATAACTCTATATGCAGCTCTCTGTAAAACTGAGTGAGGGGAACTCAGCACCCTACTGATTGGTGCCATATTATACCCTTCTCTGTGCTTGAGTGCATTACTCAGCAGCTGTGCAAAGATCTCATTTTGGCAACAGATGAGTAGGTCAGAATATTTAACCCAGTTTTTCTTATCTCCTTTTTCTCTCCATGCACAGAACAGAGGTAAACATATAGGATTTTTTTTTCTAATTCCATTATTTGAATTACCAGTTTCCCTAGAACTGTCCAGATTTTCACTCCTCAAAAAGTTTTGCTGTAGTTTCCCAAATTCTGTAGTTTCATATACAAATTGTTTCAATGACTAATAACCATCCTTGAAGACACACAGGATCACAGTCTCCACTTACACACACATACAGATAAGCCAAAATGGCCATCAGCTTTGTGCTTGTCCTTGTCCGAGTCCAAATTAGTCCCACTCCAGCAAAGCCTTTGGCAGCATGGGGTTTCCAGAGAGAGGGCATGAATGTACTTGCCTCTACAATAGTGATGGTTATCATGAACCAGGGTGGAGGGCAGCAGGTGTAGCTGTCGTAGTACCACTTGCGGTCTATCTCTCGGGGCAGGGTTTCATATGCAACGTGCCGGATGAGCCTCTGCGAGAGGCTCAGCCCCGTCTCCTCCAGCAGCGCCTTGCTGCACAGCCTCCGGTTGCCCTGCAGGATGGCTTGCCGGAAGCTGTTTGACCTTTTGTTGCTCATCTGGATAAAAAGAAAAAGAAGAAACCATGAGGATAAAGCAAGGCCTGGCACAGCCATCAGGGAGATTACTGCCAGATCCAGGCAGACAGGAGAACTACCACTGGGCTGGAGCTTTAGGAACCACATCTCAGGATGATCACAAGGTGACCTACATGGGGTGCAAGGAAAACAAGTACCAGGGTCTGCTATTAAGATGCCAATACGTGAGGTCAGGGCAGAGGATGCTGCTGATGCACCCGGCTGAGCTCTCTGGCCCATTCTCCAACCTTCCATCTGCTATCTTCACCATCGGTTATTATGATCCACATTCCTGTACCCTCCTTCCCTCAGCTCCCCCTGCTCTACCACACTTCCCTGCACTTGTCATCTCATGGGGCATAAAATCTATTGAATGTAGCAGCAGGTACAATCGCAGCATCTAACCCTTTTTGGCAGGAGTTAGCTCTGGGCAAAGAAAATTATCTCTTTGTGTAAAACAAAGCTGCATGAGCAACAGCAACAAACCAACAAACTAAACTGGTGTACACACTGTCCTACCTGCTGTAAGCTTGCAAGAGGGAAGGATTCCTTCTTTTAAAAGAGTTATCCTCAGAGGGAGCACTTTTTGGGATAGTACAGACTTTGGAGGATACAGCTGATGTGTATGTGCATTATTATCTTACATGCATAGAAGAAGCTGTCTCTTTCTGAGCATACACTTTCTTAATATGGATGCATAATTAGAGAAATGCATTTGCAAATCAGGCAGATGGGGTTTTCTGCCTTGCCTGCGGCGGGGAGGGAACAACAGGTCTGAGAGAGCTTGCTCCAAGACTGGGATAATTGCTAATTAGCCCTGATGACAAACAAACCTGCTGCATCAGTCACTGGCTGCACTGGCTGCATCCTTGGCAGGGAGGTTTACTAACTGCTAACTATGCAGAAAGACCACTGTAGGGGTGCCTTTTACAGTAAAAGGCAGCAAAGCAAACATGACAGCCTGGTCCTCCTCCTGAAAGACCTGCTAACTGATCTCAGAAACCACCAGCACCTTTAGCCTCCCAGAACCAGACAAGAGATGATGTTCAACAGTGCTGGCTTCCAATTGTCTTGGATCACGCTGATTGCGGCCAATATTCCAAAGCCAGCAAAGCCCAGAGCTTGTGCTCTCAGTGCCCAGCAGTTGGGTAATTGTTCCAAGCTGGACCAAGCTGCTTAAAACACAGTAATCATTGCAGGGAGCCACCTCTTGTTAATCACTGGAGGAAGGCAAAGGGGCATCTGAGGTGACAGCACTGTGACCCATTCTCCAAGCAGCTGCCCATCCCTCCTCAGCCTTCCCTTTGCAGCCTGTCCCTCCAACACAGAAATTCACCAACATGAGCAACATTGACACCAACTGATCTATTTCAAGTTTTTTAACACTGGGGAAAAAATCTTCTGGTGTTCTTTTTGAGTTGTTTTAGTGAGAAAAAAGGCTCACCCTAAAAGCTCTCTCCTTTCTTGGTATTTCTCCTTTGCTCTCTCTTTCCTTTGCTCATTCATAAATCATTTGTAAAAGAAAACTTCTGGCAAAAGAAACAGAAAAAGGTATAGATGAAAAAAAATAAAAATCTGTCCACAAATATCTTTCTCCCAGTTTTCTCAAGTCAGCTTCTGGTGGCTGGAATCCTGTCCCAGGATAGAGGGTCTACTGGATATCCAAATTCATCTGCTCTTAGCAAAGAGGCAAAAAAACCCTGCCTGCAAGTTAAATGCAGCAGGTTGCAAACTGCTCCAGTCTTGCAGAACATATGGAGATATCCAGATAGCCCAGCAGAGAAGGACTTGGGGGTGTTAGCTGATGAGAAGCTTAACATGCGTCAGCTTCAGTGTGCGCTTGAGCCCGGAAACCAACCGTATCCTGGGCTGCATCAAAAGGAGCGTGACCAGCAGGACGAAGGAGGTGATCCTGCCCCTCTGCTCTGCTCCTGTGAGACCTCATGTGGAGTATTGTGTACAGTTCTGGTGTTCTCAACATAAGAAGGACATAGAGCTGTTGGAGCAAGTCTAGAAGAGGCCACAAGGATGATCAGGGGCTGGTGCACCTCCTGTATGAAGACAGGCTGAGAAAGATAGGAGGTAATGTGTGTGAGGTGAGACAGAGGATTAAGTCACTACTGTTGCTGTCACCAACTTTTGATCAGAAGACTGTTTAGTTCCTCAGACTACCTCTGGAAAACTCAGATCTTCCCAAATAGAGTCTCTCATGTATGGTCACAGTTTTCTGACTTGATTTCAGAATTTCATAATATTGGCATTTATGAGCCAAGTGTTTAATCATCAGCTGAAATAACACAGGGCCCATTGTTGGCCTGCACATTATTGCAGCTCCAGAAGCTCAGGGCAGCCCATCCCACTTCTCTTCATGCATTTGATCTGGGACCTCTTTAGTGAGCATGATACTAAAGTTTCATGCAGATGGGGTGTAGCAAACAGTATGTGGAGAGCCACGGCAGCAGTGGGGAATAATGCATTCCCTTAGTCCTTCGTGCCTTCAAAAAGTTAGCATGCAGAAAGAAATTCCCCTCGTAAAAGAGCTAAGCTGACATGAGTGGTAACCATGTGGTGCTACCTCTGCCCTTTGGGATTACCACACCAAAACAAAACAAGGTTTAGTGCTACAGCTCTCCTCTAAAGATGGGTTTGATACATCTGCCAGGAAGGAAAAGTTTTTCCTACTTTGATTATTTGAACCTGAAAATGTCAAACTTTAGGATAAGAGTCCTTACCATCTAGTGTGGGACTGCGCCAGACTCTGGTGAAGTACAAAGCCCTGCTTTTGCTGAGCATAGATGCCACTCCAGAACTAGTCTCAGATTATCTGCAATTTACAATGGAAACTGCCCATTCCCACTGGCAAACCCATTTCTCTGTGTTTCTTGGCCATCTGTACTACTGTTGCTGCCTCAGATAATCGATAGCCAAGTAAGTCATGTAGCATTTCCCCATCCCTAGTTTCATGGCTTGTGTGGGGCACATCATTACCCTTTTTATGGTTTTTATTCAGCCTCACTTAGGAGGTTTTGAAAAACATGGATTTCTGCCCATCACATACTGGCATCTTTGTGGCTGCTCTATGGCTATTTTTAAACACATACAACACTGTGACAGGCAATACATTCAGCTCTCCAGCTCTGATCCTCCAAGACACAGAACACTAAATCAGAAGTTAGCACAAGCTTTTTAAAAGCTTCTGTCAGCTCCAGTTTTATAACCCACTTTGCTTACAAATGCAGCCTCTCCAATCAATTTTGCTTTCAAGATTCACATTTATTTCCTTCCCTCACTCCGCACTTCTACAAAATGCTAATGTGGGTAAAGACAGTTCCTCACAATATGCATAACTCAGCATCAAGTTCATCTGCAACAGATGTTCACATCCTCTGAGCCAACCTGGTGGCACTTTCCCAAATGTCACCAAATGGGAAAACAAAAGGCAAATACCACCATCCTGTTTTGTTCTGACTAAGCAGTGGTTTACTGCGGGGATTCAAGAGGCAGGAGAGACCAAATGAATTATGATGGTTGTTGCAGGGGTTTTCCCTGCTCAAGGTTTTGTCTGGACTCCTGTTACATGTGCCAGGCTTAGACCCTCCAGCACTTCCATAAGAAAAGGTAAAACACATTCAGATTTCAAGGTTAACTGCAAGAACGCTCCTTGCAGGACAAGATTAACATTGTGGTTCAAATAACATTGTGTCAAGCACAGCAAGTTTGAAACTTCGAACCCCCCAACACGCATTTCCATTTTCCGTTGGTGCTGAGGATTCTGCACCTGAAATGAACCCAGATTTAATCTTCTGAAGCCTTTTTTTAAATGCCTTATTAACATTTCCCACTCACGTGTGTATTTTAGATACACAGACAATCAAAATAACCATGTCAGTTGACATCATGCTTCTCAAGTTTCATCTGTACTTGACTGAACACAGCTGAGGAATTGTGGTTAAGGATGGGATTTTTTATGCCAACTTCCTCTTTCAGTGGCATAAAGATTATTTGCCACACTAGTTCACTTGGAAGAAAGTTCTGCTGCTGCTACATGTAGCCAGTATCTAATGGACTCAGATCAATGTACAAGCTGAACACACAGCTCTTGCATCCCAGTTATCAGTTCCAAGATGCTCACCTGACCCTCTGACAGCTCCCCCCTTCCCCCCACCCCGGAGATACATGTGGCTCTTGGAACACCAAAAATCACCAGTTTCCCTCAAAATGGGAAGGGAACAACACGAAGGCAGTGTAAGGCACAGTGTAAGGCACATTTATCAGCAGGGGTATGCAGCTCCTAGAAATGCTCCCTGGAGTAAGAACTTTGCACCTCAATACAGTTTAATACACTGAGAGGCAAGAGATGGTTAAGAACACAATCATATGGCCACATCACCTCTTGAGAAAACCTCCTCCTTACTTACAGTAGCATAATATTAGATCAAATATTGCAGTAAGAGTTTTCCAAGCCCTTTTAAATTAAATATTTATTATTATACCTCTGAATAAAGGCCAGGAAGAGAGCTCAGGACACCAGTTCCACTTTCAGCTGAGACAATGATTCAGGGACAGAGGAAGCACTTAAAGGGGTGTCCCACTGGAAATTGAAGGACATCCCAGAGAACCCTAGATGGGACCCCTCTTGATGTTTGGCAGAGGATCTGCCCTGGTGCAACAATACAGCTAATGGGAAGTACACAGGGGGAAAAAGAGAGCTACAAAGCCTGCAGCTTTGCCTGCAAAGACCTTTCCAGATTAGCAACAGTGAGAAGAAAACTACAACCACCAGACAAAACCACTAGAACTGAACTGAGGTTCTGGGTTATTCTGCAATAGCCTTTGAAGCTTTAAACACTCACTAGAAAGTGAAGAAGGATTTAACAGGAAGAGGAGATATTCTTTTTGGCAAACTTTTGTCTTGCCTGGGGATTTCAAGGATTGGAGATTTCAGCTTTATTGCTTATCTTCCCAGTGGCTCAGGTAATAACGAATGATATCCAGTTCCTGCAAAGCCTTGTTCACCTCAGTGTCCTGTCAGCTGGTGCAGTAAAGGACATGCAAAGACACTGCAAGCAGAATTTATAGCTTCTTTATGGCTGTGTTACAAAGTACTTCTAAGTACCATTAAAAAAATATTAAGCAAACCATGGTTTAAAGGACTCCCCTTCCCCCCCCCGAATACCGTATGTGACTTCTTAAAGCTCACCTTCACGAAGAGAACAGAGCCCTCCTGGTGCTGCCACATACACACTCACAAAGCCAAAAGATAAAACTCAATGTCTTCTCTTTTAAAAAGTTCTCCCTTTCCCCAGCTACAGCTCTTCCTTCATTGCTCCCCTCAGGTCAGCTCAAGCCCAGCTGGAGGAAGTATTCCAAGTGAAAGTGTTACCATTGCAAGCACTGAAGCAAAGGCAGGAGTTACCTTTCAAAGCAGAGAGTATACCCATGAAATACCTACAGGCACACAGTGTCCTCACAAGGGACAGAACCAAGCCTTGCTTTTATCGCTGAAGTGGCTAACAAGAACAAATGGCCTCCAGCCATGCAGTATTGAAGGATGTCTTAAGACAGCATGGATTTTGCTTTAGTCTCAGTATAAGCTGTGATTCACTCTTCTAGCAAAAGCTGCTCTATTAAACACGAGATTCTGTAAAACTTTTCCTTGTCCAGAGAAAGTTCCTTACCTGATTATTACATCAAGAGAATATAAGATGCTGAACTGACTCTACATTGCCCCTCTGTCAAGCAAAGTAACATCTTAGAAGCTCCATTGCACCCCCTTACCTCTACTCACATGTCTGAAGAGCAACACATCAAGAGGGTGAGGAGGTAGTAAAGCCATGATCCAGCTTGTCCAAAGCAACAATCCACGTTCTCAGACAGAGAATACAAGGAAGGTTTAGCCAGAGAATAGGAAACCGAGACCCTCCAGGGATCACTGGTCTGCTCTTCAGCTCTGTTATAGTTCACAGGTTATCATGTGAAACAGTCCAGGACTGCCAGCAGCAAGTGCTGTTCAGCAAGGATCCCAGCAAATATATCTCGACTATATCACTGCCTGGCTTGTCTCCTCTCTAAAAGCAGCAAAGTCAGTTAAACAGCTTTGTTCATTATCTCCTCCTGTGGCCTATGCTGTTCACAGCCAGAATTTCCACTGTGCATTTTTAGCATGTCTCTTCACACTCAGAGGAGCAACCAGACAACAGACATGCACAAGATGTCTCCACTTGTACAGGAAACACTTGTTATTCTGCACCATCTCAGCATCTGAAACTGCTTTCTGCCATTCTTACAAGCCCCAGTGTACAAACAGAAATGGATATGATTGCAGCATTGTGTTTTACAACTGCGTGCAAGGAACCTCATACATATCTGATTTTTTTCCAGCCCTTTCTGTTTGCAGATGACACCAGAAGTCTTCAGCTTCCCTGAATTTATTCATTACTTTAATTACTTACTGAGTGATTTCTAGGATCTACTCTCAACCTGTGCAACTTTCAATTTCAGAAATGTAAATTGCTTTGCTGAGAACAGGCATATGTTTTGTGTAGGTCTCCTTATTAAGGTGAGAAATCCTAGAATTGTATTTCTGGTGCATCTAGAAGGTTACCACATACTTTGGACATCAGAGGATAATGTGGCTTTGCTCAACAGAAGTCTTTCAGTTTAGTTAAGGGATCACAGTGTTTGAGAGAGCAGAGAGCGTTCTTGGTGCTTGAGATGATGTTGGAGTACATGGGTGTGAGCATTTTCCACTTCCTTCTCTGGGACATGCAATAACCTGGAGGAAACAAAGTATTAACACTGTTGCTCTGGGAAGTTTAGGGCCTGTAGTGCCTTCTGGAAATAATAATTTCGTAGAGTTACAGCTGCTTCTGTGGTCACAAATAGCATCTCTCAACATCAGACTCGCTAGTAAGCAGCCAAGCACCCTGCTGAAGAAACAGCATCACATTCTGTCACAGTTCCAGGGAACCCAGCAAAGACCAAGGGTTCTACAAGGCTGAAAAAAGAGCAGACCCTCCCTGCTCAATTTTTAATCAACATTAACAAAGCTGCAAGAAAAAAAGAAAAAGAGAGAGAACAGCATATCCCAGGAACCGACCATTGAATACAGACTTCTCCTGATGCCTAGTGGTTAAACCCTACTGTGGGCTGGGTTCTGCGAGTTGGAGCACACTTGTACTGGTTTTGGCTGGGATGGAGTTAATTTGTTTCATAGTAGCTTGAGCAGACAGCTCACCAGCTCCTTCCATCCCCATGCTTGGAAAGAAACCAAAAGAGCTGCTTGTGAGACACACAGAGGAGTCTGTTTCCTTCCACACCTCTGCTCTGACAGCTGCACTGTAACGCATCTTTGAAAGCCAGCCCCACTCCCACCTCAAGGCCTCTCCAGTGACCAGAGCTTTATTAATGTCATTTTACCTCTTGTTCAAAGTTTCAGTACCTTAAACACATTTGGGAGGCCATGGGATTCTCTGATCATGTCAGAGTACTTGTTCATGAATATTGATGGAGAAAAGGAAAACACACACACATAGAGCCATGCTTGTAAAACCTCTGTGGATTCCATAATAGGTCAGCCTTTCCCTTCCCCGCAATCCAGCACCATCATTTTTGGGAGCAGATCAATTCTTGCTAAGCTTCTGAAACAGACAATTTAATCTGAGCAAAAAGCAGAGATGGCTGATGATCATCAAGCACAAGCATGCACTTAAACACCACCACACATAGCTTCAGGACTGACAATTATAAAGTGAAGGAAATCACTAATTTCACAGTCATTCTGTGTCAACTGTTCTGTTTCTTTCCATCAGGAAGTTCAAAAGGCAGATTTGGGAGCAGGAAACTAGGGAAAAGAGAAGGAGCCCTAGAAAGTTTGGATGATGGAAATCAATAGCAACCAGAGGAGGAATCAGGAGATGCCATTTGTAAGTAGTTTAATGTTCTGGCATTTGCATTGCCTATTGATCAGAAAGTGCAAAAATATGCAGATGAGGATAGAGGGACAGAAAAATCAATGGCTTCTTTACAGGAGTCATTCAGTAGTAGTGAAGGAAATTTGCCATTTTGCAGAAAACACATCAGGTGGGTGTGAGCTGGCACCATCCCCTATTCCCCAAAGGAGGAGGATGCCCAAACCTTCCACCTCCCACCTGTCTCTCTGCAGCTTGTGCTGTTCCCCAGCTCATGGTGCAATGATACAGGAGAGGAAAAAGCCCAGGTCTGTTCCTGAGCCTGTTGCCAACACGTTGGCTGGCCCTAGGCCATCATTTCTGTAAGAGAAATTAGATGATACCTCTTCCTGCTAGCTAAGTGTTGTGCAGCTCAATTAGTGAATGCTGGCATGGTACTTTGAATATACCAAACTGTAGAACAAGCAACTGTTACTATAAATACATTGACCACACTGTTTATTAAGCTGAAGCTGAGGGAAACCTCACAGTAGTTGTGATCTGCTTAACAGTGGTTACATCTGTTTTACTGAGTACCTAAACACATGCAAGAGGCTAACAAGACAGCTTGATTAGATACAGTAGATCTATGCCATTGCATCACAGTAATTTCACCTTCACACTGCCCATGGCCTGAGTGAGGTTGTGACCTGGATCCTTGACAGCAGTGCCGTTATCACACTTTTCTGATTCATGTGAAGACAGGACATATGGAGGACACTTTCTTTCTAAACCAAAACCACATGTGTGAGTGACCATGATAAATGGAAGGACCAAATCCCCATGTTGGCTGCAAGAACACAGAGATGCAAATAATTATACCCTGCATCAAGAACACATCCAGCTTTCCAGTGAAACCGTGGAGACGTCACTGACTTTGTCACCCAGGTTTCTTTTACTGCTGCACTAAATCTGCTGGGACTCAGGTGTGGAATGACAGAGCAAGAACAGGGCAAAGCCCCTGGAATGCCCACTATTCAAGATACCTGTCTTGCAAACGATATTTCTAGGCCACCCTGGGCATCTAACATGTCTACATCCGTGTTGACTCGTCAAACTGCCTTGACAAGAAACAGAGAGATCCCTTCACTAATTGACTCATTAGCAGAGATAGAGGCATCAGCTCATGACTCACGCAGTCTGAGACATCTCACCTGGGATAAAATGAACCTGACCCAGAAACACTTTATTCCTGTTGCTGTTGATGCCTACAGCAGTGCAGTATGACTCCACCCAACAAGTCAACACAAAGTTATCTATATATTTTTGTCTGGAAGTGGTGAAATCTCTAGATAACACAGGAGACATCCAGACTGACAGACCTCTGCTTGCAAACAAATGACTGGTATTAGAGAGCAAAAGCCTCTAAACTAGCAGCAGCCATTGCTTCATGCTGGTCTTAAAACAGCTCCCACAGTTTCTTCCCATGCAAACTTGTTTCCCTGGAAAACTTGGCAGTAACTCCACTTTTGGCTTGAGAGCTCAGTCACCACTGAATGCTTCAGCAAACCCATGCAGAGTGTGATGCAGGGACATGGCAAACACTAGTGCCGATAGAAGGAGAAAGGGAGAGAGGGTGGGAGGGAGACTGGGAGTGAGACAGGGAGACTGTCCCTCATCAGCCAATGCTTTAAGCAGAACCAAGGTCTGACAGGCCCTGCCAGCCAGAGCACTCACCAGGTTGACGAAGTCCTGGTAGCAGATCCTCCCCTCAGAGTTGCTGTCTGCCAGAGCCAGCAGGACCTCCAGCTTGTGGGGGTCCAGCTCCGAGCCGTGCCTCTGGAGAAGGGAGCGGAACTTCTCAGTGCTGATGTAGCCAGTGTTGTCGGGATCAAACTGGGACAGGAAGGGAAAGTGCCAGAATTAACCATTCCACATTAGACACAACTCTGCCCTCCTATGCATTCATCACCTGCTGCAGACACACAGGGACCCAGGGGCTGCTCTAGGTTTTGGTGACACATTTCCCTGTAATCGTCTCGTCTCCAGCTTCCTTTCACTGCCCAAAGCACCCTGCTGTGGAGAGGGGTGAACCAGGCATCATGATCCATGTCATCATTCCATCTCCACCCAAGCTTCAGCTAAGTCAGCTACCTTCAACTTTCTTCCCTCTGCGTCATCATTTCTCTTGGCTGTTTTTCATATCCCTACCTGGGCTATCAAGCAAACCAGAGATGTGGTCTGTGAGATAAAATGTGCTGAAAACAGTTTTACTCCTGTAATTCCTAACACAGTTGTAATAGAGGAATACACCATCCTTCCACAAGCCCTTTCTGTGCTCAGTGTTTCTGACAGTCACCTTTCCAGATGCCTTCAAATTGCTACGTGCTTTCACTGCTGAAGAGCTCTCTATCTTAAGATGGATTGGAAAGAAAGTATTTGGACAGGGAACAAACCAGATGAACATCACATCAAATCAGAATTGACAAGGCAGCAATATGCCATTTTCAGAACATAAACCAGAGTCATTAAAAGGAAAGTCCCAGGTGACATTTGGAGGGAATCCCACTCTGACCAATAACATCAACTTTTCCCCCTCAGACTAAGTGGTTAATCTAAAAAATGCCACTGACCAAAAAGAGACAGCTTTGCAAGGCTGCTCTAACTCACAACTGCTTCCAGCAGCCTCTGTCCACCACTGAGCTCCCACAGGGCACTCTGTGAGGGGCTGCCAGCTCGGAGGTGGGCACAGCCCCAGACCGAGCCGCTCGGAGGTGGCCACAGCCCCGGCCCGAGCCAAGCTAGTGCTGGCACCAGGCCGAGCACATTGCTTTTGTGCTTTGAAAACCAGCAGAGGAAGCTGCCAGACCAGCCCTAACTGGATGTGGTGCAGTCTGTTCTTTGCCAGCTCTCTGTTGCTGGGAGATTTGCCTTTGATTTCCCAAACTTGGCTGTGAGGACCCTGGTGCTCACTGGACTTCTTTTGTAGATAATGATATCAAGCTTGTTGGCTGGTTTGAATGGCTGTCAGGGGACAGGGTGGTCAGGAGGGAGTCTTTTCATGGAAACATTTGGGACATAAAAGGCCTTGGCAGCACCAAAGAGGTCCTGGCAGTCCTCGTTCTTCCCTAATGGAGAAAAAAAGCCGAACAGGCGCCGGGCTTTCGATCAGATGCAGTGGAGTAAAGGCTGCCTTGGCAAGAGAGGAGGTGAGAAGGGGGGTGTGGCAGAGGCTGCAGCCTGCCAGCAGCAGGGCTGGCACTGCTCTGCTATTAAACAGACCAGCCTCAGGCACGGGCAGCTTGTTTGGAGAATGCAGTGCCCACGTGTGAGGATCTGGCTCTGGCTCCTTCCAGCCCGAGCACCTTTGTCCTGCTGCTCCTGGGGACTCTGCCACCGCTGGCTGCTTTGTTGAGGAGAAGCTGTCTAAGCTGAAAGGAGGAGGTCCCAGCCCCTGGCTGGAGCAGAGCTGCTCTGCTGTTCTGTCCAAGCAGCAGCACCTCGGTGAAGAAGCTGCTGGGGCAATTGGATTACACAAAACAAGATAAACCAAGGGACCTGTGGACAGTCAGAGTTGGGCACTCACCCCCACCCTCTGCCAAGGGTTGTTCTGTCCTTGAGAGGTGGCCTGGATCTACCTTCTTGACAGCTGGCACTCTGAGCCAAAGGTGGATTTCATCAGCTCTTTACTGTTAAACAAGGGCTTAATATTAATCCCTGGAGAAGTTTAGCTCCCCTACTCCAGCCCACTCTAGAGTTAACAGATCACATTCTAAAACCAACCCCCAAATCTGGGCTTCTACACTCAGGCTCAGCTCTGATGCTTTTTTGGCTCTTGCTGGGAGTCCCAAGCCAGCCTGAGTTTGAAGTTTTGTAGTGCTCAATCCCAGAGGCCCAGATACCCAGGAAATAAAGTATTATTAGCATAATACCTGAGATGACCTTTCTTAAGGGGAATTTGCAGAAGCTGGGAGATGAGTCATTCAGTGAAGGGATCCAACACCTGCAGTCCCATAGGTACTGCTGTGTTCACCCTTGTTTCCCTGAAAACAGTTGACCTAACCAGCATCTTACTTAACCGCACCACTTTAACTATATCTTGACATTTAAGAGGTTAGAACCTACCTTGTCTAGGACAAAACCATTTGCTCCTTGAAGGCTTAAATGCCTCCCTACTTTGAGGACCAGGTTCAGTGACTGAAGTGTGGGATTCTCCCCATGTTGTGTGCTCAATGTTTGACTTTGTAGGAAAGACCAACAGCCACAGCCACGGGGAAGTTGGCTATTCCTTATTCCTTCAAAGCGTGGAAGAGACAGAGCTGAAGTACACAGGCTCCCAAAGCACAAAAGAGCTGCTGAGATCACAAACCACTTTTCTAGACTTTGTTCTGCTTTAAAGCATTCCAAAAAGAAACATTTTGTAACCAAGAACAAAAATTACGCAACCAGCTTCAAACCAGCTCACAAGGACACACTGACTCCAGACTCACCAGTGCCAGAGCTGATCCAATCCCATCGTTCAAGACTGTACTGTCCATACCTGCTGCTGGCTTTCCAAATGGACAGAGATCTGAAGCCTGTCTGGTGGCTACAAATGAGCTTCTGCTCCAAGGATGCTTCTTTCTCACACCAATAGGCACCAGCATTCCTCCTGCAGCTCACTGCCTTGCTGCTTGTCCCTCCAAAAATCAAAGCAGTGGCAGAAGGTAGCTAGCATTTTCAGAACTGTAAACAGGCCAGGGAACCTGTTCTCTTCTTTCATGTTACCATGTACAATTTGGGGTTTGGCACTAAGTTAAAGATACTAATTAGAAATGGGTTTGAATTAAAACAGTGGATCTTAACAGCATGAAAGAGTAAAAGAACAACGAACAAGCAACTTCTGAACTAAAAAGTTCCACCTCGGAGCAGGACTAGAGCACTGCTTCCACAACCTGAGCAGAATGTTTTACCTTAAACCCCAGCTGTGTGGGAGTTCTCTTATTTATGTTTAATTTTCAGGTCACTGCAACACTCAAAATTCACACCAACACCCCCAACTGCCTCACACCTTGCTTCTGACATCAGAGCTAGCCATAAAAAAATCCAGGGGTTGAGCTGGTCCTGTAGAACACGTGTCCCCACACATGGCAAAACCAACAGGCAACGGTGCACTCAAAACACGTGGGTCCCTCAATTACAGAAGAGACAACTGACCTTTGCTAGATGCTTCATGTATTTATCCATGGCGATCTCCCTGAGGGTCAGTTGTCCCACAGACCCAGCCGAGCAGCTCTGTGTCACTGTGAGGCCAGAGGCTGACTGGCAGCCAGCAGCATGGCTGTGCTGAGCCTCACAGCCCCCCAGGCAGAGCCTCCCAGCAGCTAAGTCAGCACAGTGCTTTCCTTCAGCACAGTGCTTTCAGGCAATATGAACAGTTCTGCCTCTACCCATCTACTTGGGCTGACAAGCCCAACACAAGGGGTACAGGGATGAAGAAGGCCATTTGCCCCCCCCCCAGCTCCCAAGACAATAGGACACTAACGGCAATTTCATGCAAGGTTTCCTCTGCATTTCAATGACAATCATCCTTAACTCCCCTGATCCTCAGTTAGGCTCTTCAGCAAAAATGTAAATATGCTAATGACCATAGCAGCCATCTGACCCAGCATCTTAATTCCCTGTCCCAAATCCAGCTATTCTTGCCTATGTCTTCCTTATTTTAGAGCAGACACACCATAAACTGAAGGCCTCATAGTAAAACTACAGGACAAAAATAAGGGCAGGGGAGGCCTGCAAGCTCTGATAGAAATAGGAAATCTGGTTGAGAAAAGAAAATCTCAAATACTTCCTTCTCTTTAATTAAAGACACATCAGCCACGGCTGAGTGAGCAAGTAGGGTGGAGGCTGGAGCTGCAGACAGACAATAGGTGTCTTGGGAAAACACAGACATCTCACACAGTGCAGCCAGCTGCTCCTCTCCCCCGTGGCAAACAGCCCTCGGGGGCACCAGAGCAGCTGAACTGGGCACAACATGAGCATCCTTGGCTGCCTTGAGAATTGCAGATGTTGCACGAACAGAGAATTTGCTACCACCCGTGGTTTCCTCATTGAGGAGCTTTGTCTTGGCACCACCCAAGCCATAACTTGTCTCTGCAATGGGCAAGGCTCCAAGCACCTTCATCTAATTTGGAAGTTGGCTTTGAGATGGATCGGTCCCTTGAAATCCCAGTCATCTATGGTCCATGAGTATCTTCATTTCTGGGAGAGCCTGGTCTGGCAGTCAGGCCTCCCGGCACTGACACAGCTCTGCTCCAGACCAGGAGGAAGATTCTGGAAATAAATTACCCCGAGCTTTAGCTTCACCTCCTGTTATACGGAAATGACAACTCCTGCCTTATTTCCCACCAGAAAGGAGCTATCAATAGTATGCCTGCTTCTTGTTCATGTACAAGCCCTTTTCCACTGGACACAGGGACTCAATTATAAGCAAAAATCTCCAAGGCTTTCAAAAACTACTCTGAGCTTTGCTGGGCTTGAACTCAGACCATTAGATGGCACAGTCTCCACAATCTAGGGATGCTAGCAAGCTTTGGAATCAACCAGACCATCCCTAGGCTTAAGGGCCATGCTGTAGTTAAAACAAGAGCCTCCAAGTCAGTACATGGAATTGACAGACTCCAAGATGAAGCTGTTAAAAAACATTTTAGACAGGCATTGAAAGTCTCCTCAAGATAGTCACACATTTTACCAGAGCCCATTCATTCTCAATCTTTCCTCAGTCTCCAGGATCATGCTGTGAGTTGATGAGTGGGTTTGGGATTTGTTTTGTGTTTGGCTTTTTGTTTTGTTTTTTTTTTTTAACAAAACAGTGTGGCATCAGTATGTGTAGCACTTGGTGCTTTGATGAAAATTAAAGGAATGGCAAGACAGAAGATGAAAGTCTGCCTTACAATCCAAATGAGAGGGCAGAAAGCAGGGGCTGTTTTAACAGGAGTTTCATCACTGTCTGGTGGTCATGATCTTCCAAGCAGTTTAATGATCCCGCTTTCTTCTAACAGTGAGAGGTGCATGTGAGAGGAGAAATCCTGATCCAGAAGAGAGGAAGGCCAGCCAAAGGTAAGTGCATATCCCTCCACCTCGAAGTCCGGCTCCTCACCATGGAAAGTCACCTAATCTGAGTTGCCTGAGCACCTATGGTAAGCCATTAGTGCTGGCTTCAGTGATGCACACTCTAAATTCCCTGTAAATAAGGAATTTACCCACCACTGCCCGGACAATATAAAGTGATTAAGTGCACAGTACTTTAGTCCATGTTGGATTCCTTTGACCTGAGGTGAACCCGAGGGCTGGAATCATCACCCAGCTCTCAAAAGCCAGATTGCATTTAAGCACAGAGGATACACCCTCCCTGACTCACCAAGCAGGGCCCCCAGACAAGGGCTGTGTAGTGCTGACAGATTGTGACTGGATGAGGACTGCAATGGCAAAGGGCCATTAGCAAGCCACAGGAGGCAATATGAACAGAGCCAACCTTTTGCCAAGGTTTCACGCATAGAAACACAGCAAACTTACAAAGCCAATGGCAGCTGGACATCACACCGAACTCCTTGACTCCACAGTAGTTCAGGCCCCTGGTCCAAGCCACTATAGGCCAAGAAAATCCTACTGTTAGAGACTCCAGGAATTTCTGAGCCACAGCTTGCTGGGGAAGCCTATCTATCATGCTTTGCCACCTACCCAAATCCACACTTCTGTCTGTATACACTTTTTAATGCAACTTTCTCCCCTATCCTCCTCCCTGCCTGTGGGTTTCTTGCTGCAAGTCCTTGCTAAGACACTAAGAGAGGATAGAGCTGAGATGCACTCACAGGACCTGTTAAGCTAGCTTCCAGTCCTCTGCTGCCTCAACAACCCACCACTCTGAGCCATCCCACTGTCTCTCTCCATATCAGCCTCCTGGCAGAATACTCACAGGAATCAGCTCCAGTCTCAGCTGGGGAACTCCTCACAGTGTTCAAGCCACCCAGAACTAAATTATTCAAAATATGCCACTGTGCTGGCTTTGAAACCAAAGCTGCCCCCCAGAAAGAAGCCAGGGTAAAGAGGAGCTCCATTATCAGCAGCACTGACAAGGAAGGACATGCAGCACTGGAAGTGAGGGAGATAATGACCTGATTAAGGAGACAGCACGGATGGCAGGAGGTGCCCTCCGTTACGCCACAAAGCTTAATGCAAAGAGACATGTTTATAGACTGAGCCTTCTCCAGCCCTGCTTCTTCCTGTTTTATTATTTATGTAAGTGCATTAAGACTAATGGGAAGAAGCTGAAGCACTCTAAAAAGCAGTGTTTGTTTAGGTTTTTAATGTGGAAATACAATATTTAATCTTGATCCAGCACTGGACACCTTGCACATTTCACTGGATAGGTGTCCTCAGCTGCAGCAACAGGCTGGGCAGGCTGTGGCCCAGACTGACAAGTCATGTATCTGACAGCACCAGCCTATCTGGGCTTGTGGACAAGATGAAGCCTACAGGGTATCAGTCCCCTCGTGACTGCCATGACCAAAACACTCCAACAGTTAAAACCTTTTCTAAAATCATTAAGGAAAGAGTTTTAACAGTCTTTCCAGATCTGCTTGTCAGTACTGGTCCAGACATTGTTACGTGTACAAATGCCCCATCACTTACTCTCTCTTTTGAATTCCTCCAGTTTTGGGGGCTTCACAATCCCCCAAGGCAATGAGTTCTTCAGTCTAGTTAAAATAAAGCCCATTTTTCATCTGGATGGTGTAAGGCATTAAATATCAAAAGCTGAAAACAGCAATATCCACAACAGCATGACACATGATATCCTCATTTACCACCACACAATTATCTTTTATGTCTTTTTAGTCATGTCTTATTGAGGAATCTCAAAACCCTGTATCAATATTAATTACATCTCTCATGGCTCCTACATTATGAGGGGACAATGATGAATATAAGCCTCTTCATTCAGAGCTGAAATGCAATACACTCTGGGTGGGATGCTGCATTTATTTGGACTATCTAAGTCAATAGAAGGCACGGCATGGGCATGCACAGTCAACCTCCCATCCAGGAGACAGGCCCCAATCACTATTGCTACAAGGAAAACAAAAGCCAAACAAACAGAAACCAACACTCAACAGTCAGAATATTCAACTGGGGCTGTATTTCAGGCCAAGTACCTGCAGTCAGGTCCCTCCTTACCCCACGTTAACTAAACACACAAAAGCATTCCTGTAAAATTCACTGCTATTGACATCATCTCCTATCACAGCAGTGTCTCTGCTGGTGCAGGTGAGGTAGACGAGTCTTCTCATGCCAAACAGGGGTTTGGTCTGATGTTATCTGGTAAAAGCAGCATAGGTGATACCAGTGCTTGAAATGTTGAAATGTTTCAGTTCTGCATATGGACAAAAGGCCAGTGAATTCTCTCTATCATACAATGATGATCCACCTTCTGCCCTTGCAGTAACTCTGGGGAGGGTCACACAGCAGCTGCTGAAGCTGGATGGTTTGAGTCAGCAGGTCAAGGTAACTTTCATCCAAAAGATTTTCGAAAGCCAGTACTTGTGCTGATTTTCTGCAAGTCTGGGAATGCTGGAGGAACATCAAGATCTGCTTTTTACCCTCCCTCCACTTTTGAATCAGCAACAGAGCCCTTCCACCCATGGCTTCAAAACTCCTGTCCAAACATGGTGGCAGGCACCCACACCACTCCCAAAACTTCAGGACTGTGACAAGAATTTAATTAGGTCTGTTGGCTAATAACAACCACCAGCAAACAAACAGATGACTGATACTGAGTAATGCGTAATTGAAGGCAGACCAGTTTAAGATCAGTCAGAAAAGGCTACAGAAAATAAATGATGTTCAGCTGATATTATCTGGAAGAGAATATAAACTCGGTGCCAATCATGAGACAAGATTGCTGCTATAACTGATTTCTGCAGAGCATCTGACATCACCAGACAACCCTGTGTTTGAGGACTTCCTGTGACACAAACTCAGGCTGTCACACATTCAACATGCTGAAGTCTGGCTATTTGACAGGTCTCAAAAATAACACTAAGCCAGAGAGATCTCCATCACATGGAGATGCCACTAATGGGGTCCCATGAGAATTCATTCTTACCCACAGAATAAGCATTAGTAACTTAGGAGAAAGTGTAACTTAAGTCTGCATCATGCTCACTGATGAGGTAAAGCAGCAAGTTACTAAGCATGAGCTGGGTCTTTTGGTAAAGCTGGGTGCTTGCAAACAATACATATTACAGTAAAAACAAATAGAAAGCCAGATGGCCAAGAGTGCCAGCTTACAGGATGCGGAATGGCATCTTCAGAAGCAGCCATTCTGGGGGGGAAACCCCTCATTACACTGAGCGCTCTCAACATAACTCTGCCTTCACAAACGGAAATGTGAGCTGCAAGTCTGTAAATGAGGTGACATTACCTCTTCCTTTGGCACTTTGTTGCTGGTATAGTCTGACTGGCTCTACTGACCGGCTCAATTCATTCGCTTATGAAAGGGAAGGTTAAGCAATGACTTGATCATTGTCCAGAAGAACCACAAAAGGAACAGAAATTTGGCAGCAGAGGATTCTCCACTATGACAAAGGTATAATCACATCTATGGGGTAGAGGTCAAAGCTGGGCAGCTTCAGATTAGAAGAAGTTGATTATTTTTACTATTAACAAATGAAATGTCTCACTAATTTCACCAGAAGCTTTACAATTGTATTGCAGGTTTTCCTGGGAGATGAGGTATGGCCAAGGTCAAGCAGAAAACCACTTAGAAAATCTTATGGCCTTCATTATGAGACACCAGATGAACCCAACAGTTCCCCTCTGACCTGACTGCAAGTTATTAGGGCTCATTAAAACCTAGGCCAAACAGATGCATTTAAAGCCCCGACTAACAACTGCTATAACACATGTATAAGCCTGAATGACCCACTTATACCGGGAATTCAGACCACGCTTCTGGTTAGAACAACCACCACAAAGCAAAACTCCTACGAAACAGACTGGGAAACATATTTAACTTACACTGATTTTACATTCAGCTTTGTTCAGTCATGGGGACTAGAAGCTACCAAAGAAATCTTTCTGCTTTCCAAGCTAAACTGGAGCAGGAGATGTCAGCCTTGTGAAGAGGAGACAGAGATATCACATGAGTCCTTGCAATGCCTTGTAGGCACCTGGCGTTATACTGCAAGGACAAAACCATCTCAAAGGTACTCCAGAGAGGCTGGTTCCAAATGGAGCCAGAGCTGGGAGTAGTAATTATTACTCTAACCTCTGTCATTTAAACACTTGAGAGCAAGAGATTCTGGCTTGCATCTTTCCAGGGTTACAACTGCAGTAAGGAGCCAGACTGCTGGAAGCTGTGGTGGTTCACACTGTTTCTTAGGAGATACCTCCAAATCAGTCCTGGATGACACCCAGACTGCAGGTTCCCTGTATGGAGTACTGCAAGGTCTGCAGTGCTTGCACTTTCACAGTGTCTGCTGTGTCAAATACACTTTGGTTTAAGGGTAAAAGAGATTTGTCCAAGTGCCAAAGCTGCACAACAACAAAACACAGAAGTCAAGCTGCATTTTGGCTTCTTGTATGTCCTTACTGAGCATGAGGGACAAACGCAAGGCAAGGTACAGCGTTTCTGTTCTCTTTGCCTCAGTTTTCAAACACACACAAAACATGTCTGAAGTTCTAAAGCAAATCATGACTTAATAAAGATTCCACAACAGGAACGCAACTGTTCTTGCAGGTGACAAAATGCTGGGCTAGCCTTAGGCTAGCTGTGCCCTGAAAGGTATAATGTCTCTGTAGGGCCCAAACACAGCGAACAGATGATCACTTTTACACACTCACCAGCCTGACAACAAACTACCCCAGCATGGTTTGAAATCCCTCTTTTAGCATGTTACCAGGGAAAAGTGTCATTTTCACAGCACTGACAAGCCCTCACAGAGCCTGGCCCTGCCTGAGCCATATCAGGGGCTCCTGACTGCCTCAGGAGACAGCAGCAATGCTCCCTTCCAGCCTCCCACACAGCAGAGAGCTCGTCCTGTCAGTCAAACCTGCACTCACACACAGAGCCCCTCTCCTTCCCTGCCTCCACCTCATTTCTGCCTCTTCTACTGAACTAATCAGCTCTTCATGTGTCCAGGGCTCACCCATGCTTTAAAGAGCTCCTGCTTCCTCCAACAAGCCTGACCACTCTTCCCAAGCTCTAATATTCCCCCTTTCCTTGAACAGACTGGCTTGAATGCAGTTTAACCATTCCAAGCTGAAGCCCCCCATGGGCACCCACAGGCAAGCAGACCTCCCACTTAGTTTTCCTGCCACGCTGCAGCAGGGAGACTTGCTCCTTCCAAAGGCTGGGGTGATGTCTGCATGCTGCTGGCACGGGTGCAGAGAACCAGGTGAGCACCACGCTGGGAGATCTTTGGCATAGGCCCACAGCCCATATTTGCCATGTCTGCATCATAAACACAGGGTTGTGGCTGCATTGAGACTGAGAAACAAGCCCTGGCTACTACAATTCACAAGCTCTGTTTCCTTAAACAAGCACTCAAGTGCACAGATGGCTTTCCAAAACTGGTATGACCCCAAAGCAGATGATTAGAAGAAGGAAGCAGAGAAGGCACAGGCAACAGCCACAATTAGAGAGCTAGCACAATTACAGAATGTATGTTATGCTCTTCAGGAATGAGGAAATCAAAACAGCCTCCCAAAGAGTCACCTAGGAGCTGCAACCACTGAAAACAACAGGGAAATAAGCCAGTAGGAGAAGCAGAAAGACCAGACTGAAAAGAAGGTTAGGAAATGGTAATACTCTTCCTATTCATGGGTCATGCTGCATTTCTGGGAAGTGGGAAGAAAGTGAGGGGAAAAAAATCTTCTCACCTGCAGGATAACTAGAGAGGCCAATCCACCCCAAAGAATCCCACCAGGCTTCCACTGGGGATTAACCAGCCCATCAAGCGGGGCCAACTGCTAGGAGAGCATCCTCACGGAGCACACTGCAGACTGCTGTGCTCTGGATGGTCACAGAGAAGGGAGTGCAAAGACACAAAAGGAGGGCTGTAGAGGGGCAGGAGGAGAGGGCAGCCCAGCCTGCCTGAGAGGAAGCCCAGCTGAATGGGGAAAGACAAGCAGGGGTGTGAATGAGCAAGAGGTGATGAATGGTGGGGAGGGCATGGAAGTTTTACACAGGGCAGAGAGCAAAGACAGACCTGAATGGGAAAGACTGAAAGATGCCGCTTGAATGGAAGGGGAGAGAGGGAGGAGAAATTAGGCAGAGAGAGAGCTGAGCAGCACAAAGTGAAATAGTGCAGGCAGAATAGCTTCTCACATGGACTTGACAAGGCCTTAGAGAGAGAGACAAGTAACACAGCGTGAACTTTAATCTAGGAGCAGAAAAGCTGCCTGGAGCAGACAGTGTTACCATCGTCTGCCCCTGTATAATCCCTCCACCATCGGGCACCTTATTTGCTCCCAGTCAGCAAATTCTCATGAACTCAGAGCAAATCCAACTGCAGCCACCAAAGGCCAGACCACCCCAGCAAAGGGAGCTGTAGCAAAACTGAGTAAGTGACATGGAAACACTGAGATAATTGAACACAGCAGCCCAAGAGAAGCAAGTGTAACACTATCCTAAAGATGGGACAAGATACAATGGGTGTGTATGACAGAAACACTGTTGATTATTGGTGTTATTTGCAGGCCTTTCCTCCCGTTTCAAGACAGGACAAACAACAATCTTTTCCAAGATTTGTTTTGGCAAATTAAAATATGCCTTAGTTTTGAACAGTGATTGTTTAGAAGTTCCTTCAGATTCTACAAGGCCAAACCAGTGGGTATTACCATTTTCAAAATGCTTCAGTAGAAAACTGTCATTTATGTTCACGTTCAGACGGTTCAGCTCAAGTCAAATATTTTGCTCAAAGAAAAGCAAAAACCATTTTCCCCAATCTTTTGGGGAACCGCAAACGAAACCCTACATGTCATTATTCACCCACCTCCACTCTTTGCACAGCTGGGTCACATAAAGCATTTAGAAAGGACACATCATATTACTCAGTGGCAGAGCTGAAAACTGGATATACTCCCACCCCTTTTGGGTGTGCAGGTTTAGACAGGCCAAGGTATCCGTTATGTTCCTAGATCCATCAGTCACCCCCTACATGATCCTACACTAAATCCTATTTTCCCAACTGCAAAGCAAAAGGTCCAGTGACTCATTCTAAAAGGGATAATATAAGGCCTTAAATCATAGCCCTTTACTTCGTATTTGTCAGGAACAACCATTTAAAAGCTAATTCAGTGTCTGGAGTCATGTTTTGCTTGCTCATAAATAGACCGCACTGTCATACGGGCTAAAATGAGAGGTCATAGAAAGCCAGGAGAAGATAGGACACAGCCCTCAAAAATAAACACTGTGGAAAGAAAAACAAATTTAAACCTATAACTTGACCCTACTTTGCCTTTTCAACACATCAGGGAAGTCAAACATCTAAACTGGCTTCTAAAGTATTGCTAAAGGAACTACGGAGTGGGCCATCCGTGCCCCAGCTTGTTACTATGCTTCTGTTCCCTTCCTTTGGGATGTTTCTTGCACCAAGCAAACATAACAAATCAATGCAGTTAATTTCAGGCAAAACACGTGAGTGTCCTGGAGTCAGAGCACAAGCAGCAACTCGTGAGAAAAGACATGAGGATTTCTCCCCTTCAGTCCTTCCACCCCGCAAGTAATAGCAAAGAAATTCCTGAGAAAAACTGGGCCAGATCATCAATCCCCCTCAGAGAGGTCCAAAAATATAGGACAGGGATTTGGGATCGGGTCATCAGCAAACAGGTCTCCAGCACATAGTGCTTTTTTAAATGATAATTTGTTCTCTTTATGACTCACAGTGGTATCACCTCCTAAAGAGTCCTACTTTAGGAACTAGGAGAGGCAAAGTAATTCACCCAAGGGTGCAAGAGGCTTAAAATACTGGTGTAGCTGAGACAAGCTGCCTGTGCTCCAGCCACCACCATGAAGCGCTCCCATATTGACACCTAATAACTTACTGGTGAAAATTGGAAATTGCCAGATACTAGAGTGGGGATTTTTAACCAGGTGATAAGATAAAGCAAAGGTCAAAGCACCTCCAGGAAGTACACTAAGCTTGGTGATGCCCACAGAAAAGATATCCAAGTGTGAAAGTCTTTCCTGGAAACAGCAGGGAGATGAAGAGATGGATGTGCCTTTGTGCAGATATACACAGCAGTGGCAGAGGGTCTGCCAGAGCTGACAAGCTTCAACATTGCACCTTCCCAGGCCAGTTGAGCCCATGAAGAACTATTACTGCAAATGAAGACTGTCTTGCTTTTCCATCTGCCTGGGCACAAGCAGATGATGTTACATATGGCAGTGGGGGGAAGAATCAATCCAGTGAAAGGAGTGCAAGCTCTGCAGCTGCTGCAGGGAGAGCACTCCCTAACAACACCAGCTATTGCTTTGGGTCAAGAGATCATACCGTTTCAGCCTGCTTCCTGACTTGTGCTTCATCCCAGCTGCTTTCCTCTGCCTTTAGTGCCTGCCTGCAGGAACAGCTAGCTCTCTGGAAGAAATCCAAACACAAGGAGAGGTTACATGTGCGTGAGGAAAGTGACAACACAAGGCAGGTCAATGCTTAGTCTAAAGGCATTCAAGCAGGGTCAACACCTACTAAAAATAAAGACATAAATGCACACATACACACGATACAGGAGAAGGATTTACTCCAGTGGGACAGCAGGAGCTCACATGCTTGGGCTTTCTTCAACCTGCATCTCTGGGAAACCGGCAGCTCTTACAACTGAATCAGACAGACTAGTGTTGCCAGCGCTGGGAGCTGACAAGTCATCCTCCTTCCAGGAAGGGCTGCTGGAACACCCATACTGTTAGGGATCAAAACTGTCACACCCCCCAACCCACACCCAGCCTGGAAACTCTCATTCTTTCCTGCTCCCCAAATCTAAGTGTCCCCTATCAGACAGCCAAAGCAAAGCCACTATCACAGGCTGCTCAATCTTCTTATGCAAATGAACTCAGGGTAATTGGGACAGTTACAATGAGTCCCTGACAATGTTTGCCTTTGTGCACACCAGTAGTAAATATAGACTGAGCTGCTTTCTAAGGATGGGGGTGAGGGGAGAGCTGCACTAAGGGACAGCACCTCAGCTTTTCACAGGGATAAGGAAGTAAGCACTGTTTAAATCCAAGAATGCTCTCAGAGATGTGGAGCTGATGGGCAAAGGAGGAGGTAGATGCTGCAAACAGAAGTCACTGGCTGGAAGTCTCAAAAACATTCAGGGAAACACAGCTACAAGCACATCTGTGGAACTGTCCCCCTGCGTTACAACCTTCATTCCAGGAACAGAAAGCTTCCACAGCATTTTTGCAGCTAAGCGTATCAGCCCACAGGATTCAGCCATCAGAGCAAAGACTGGACATAGCACAAACACCCCACCCAGAGCCAGTGGTGACAGTGTCCAGGCTGCCACCATGCAGTGACTGGCTCTGGCGCAGTCACTCCTGCATCAGCAGCATTGCTTCTTGGTTATCTCAGCATGCTTCAGCCCCATGAACCTCATATATATGCTCTACTTTTGTTGTAGCCCATGCAGCAGCCGTGGAAGAAACCTAAACAAAAAGCAATGGCCCCCTGAAATCCTGTCATGCAAACAAGACTCTTCCCACCCATGGCCACAAGGACTGAATGGAGAGGGACCAACACCCCCCGCCCAGCCCTGCCTGGTGGTCTTTTTGTCTCGTGACCTTCCCCACACAAACACAACCCCACAACAATCAGACAGGCGACACAATGCGCCAGCGCCAGCTTTCCCAGCCCTTCAAGGCAAGCTGGGGAGGGAAAGGGGGGAGAGCTAGGGAGAGCTGAAAGGAGCTGGGGGTAATGAACAGATAGGATAGGCAAGGAAATACCAAGCAGTGTTTTAATTTCTGCTTGTACAGTCCCATGAGCCAGGATAAAAATAAGTTTTAATGAAAGAAACAGAAGAAATGTTATCTCAAATGGCTTAAAGGGATATGGGAATACCAGCCACCATGATTCTCATACCTAGATAAATAAATAACTAAATAGAGCTAACAATGCTTCTAAACCCTGTGAACGTCTTTTAACATCCCCTCCAAGAGGCCCACAGAATTGAGCCCTTTGATGCAAACTCTGCTGGTTTTACTGGGCTATCTTTGAGATTTAAAGTCTGAGATGGATTAAATATAAAGGTTTTCCTTTAGTCTGGGAGAACAGCTGTAGCTGAAGCATCTCCACACATGGAAACCCTCCCTGGTGCGACAGATTCACAGCACAGCAAGTTTCTGCCAGTGTGTCCTAACTATGGAACACGAGAGTCATGACCTGTGCTGCTGACAGCAAGGAGTGAATATGCCTCCAGGCCCCAGATTGTCCTCAGAAGGTAACAGATGCCCTTTGGTTACTGCAGGACACATATCACCTTTGGGAAAGAGCAACAAGGGTCCCCAAGGACTTAGTTGCAGATCAGGAGACCAATAAAGCAAGGGGAAACTCCTACCTTCTAAAATGCCAAGGAATTCTTCCCTGCTCCCTGTGCGTGTACAGGAGAGAATACACACTCCACAGGAAAGCAAACCAAATAAACTAAAAAGAAATACCATCTCTCAGGGTCTGGATTCAGTGAGCTTAGCAGGGCCCTCAGCTATGTTTCAGGGCACTGGAAATACATACTAAGTACCTTTACAAGGAAGGAGGCCATGCTTTTGCCAAAAGCTAAGATCTGAATCCCATGAAATCCTGGCAGCTGAGGCAGTAACAGAAAGCAGAGCTAGGGGAAAGCATTTGTGTGATTTACAGACACATTAGCCACCTAGGGAGCATGATACAGCAAGAAACAACATCTCAGCTCTTCATGCCAGCACCTCCATAATGCTGTTATCATCATCCGCATCCTCCATTAAAGCACTGTGATTGCACAGTGGAAATCACCTGACAAGCCAGGGATAAAACCACCCCCATGGGTTGGTGCAGCTGATGGAGAGATAGAAAGTCCTGACAAAGTCCTTGTGCAGCAGCTGGGTGCAGGAGGCCTCTCCCAAACCCAACACACAGTGCACCAGGCCACATCTGGCCGGTTGGCCCCAGTGAAGGGGCATGAACATGCAACTGACTCTTGCCTGTGGCCTGACATGAACTGGAGTAACTGGAAGAGCAGCAGCAGGGAGCCCACACACAACTGGCAAATTTACCACAAGGATACTGTCTCCAGTCAATCCACTCCAGTCTTAATCCTGTGTGGAAAGATCCCATCAGCATAGTGCTAAGAGGCAATCTTTCAACCAGATGTTAACAATAGCGAAGATGATGGAGGGACAGATGGGTAACAGATAGAACCAGGCTCTGCTCATCACACTGACTTGGAGGAGCTGGACAGGAGATACACAGGCAAGATGTTCAGCCTTGCTCAGCCTTGCATCAAGGTGCTACATGTAAGTATGCATGGGACAGCATATCTATTGCACCTGCAGGCAGATGTAAGCCACTGACGGTCTTACTAGAAAGGAAGTAGCTGTGGTCCAGCTGTGGAGCTGCTTTGAGCTCTGCAGGATTTATGTCCATGTAGGATAGGCACAAACTTGCTGCTGGCTTGAGGATTTGCCCCTGAGTCTGGATGCTTCCCCAGCATGGAGGGGAAAAGAGAGTCTTGACTCAACTCATTCCACAAAGATTTCAGCAGAATTCCTCTTCAGAAAAGAGATTACTCAGGCAATAGCAGGATCTTCAGCACAGTTACCATGTGAGCTAGCAAAATAACTGTGTGAACTGGAAGCTGGCCATCAGCCTCTTCACCTGTCAACCAAGGGAGGGAACAGCCAGAAAGCAAGTGTCCAACTCCCATGGCCATCACGCTCTTCTCTTAGCATTTCTATACTAGAAAACCTCACTGCATAGAGAAATGTTTGTTGTAACAAGTAGGGAAGTACAATAGACTGGGTTGCTTAGCTGAGATTCATTCCTGTCCTATTACATAAAATGATTAATTTTATTTTACATTAGTCTTTATTATGGCAATGAAAATTATATGGCCGTTCTAACTGACTGATGTTGCTCTCCCCAGGCCTTGTGGACCTGGCCTCAGACAAGTGGAAGTGAGAATCCCTCCAGCACCAATGAAACGGGACAGTCTAGAAACTTCCCTCTGTGGTGAGGGGCTGAAGGGAAGGGGTGAATTTCTTGAGGTCTTTTTCAGCCCTACACATCTTCCCACTCCTTCACCCCTGAGCCAGGTGAGCTGCTGTGTGCAGAGCTGTGTGCTGCACTGAGCCCCAGCAAAGCAGCCCAGACCTCTCTGACAGGGAGCTGGTGGTTGGAGCAGCTTGGCCAAAGCATCCACAGTGCAATGCTGCCTTCCACAGCCCCAGAGAGTGACTGATCCACAAAGATGTCAAATACCTTCAGCTGCCACTGAATTCACTGACTTAAGACTTCCAAGAACTCTGGGCATTATTTGAGACCAAGCCTCCAGAAGAAAAGCAGCTGCTTTGCTTGAAAACTTGCCTGATGCTTTTCAAGCAAAGGAAGAAAATAAAATAAACCACAGAAACCTCAAGGAAAAAGATCATTTGAGCCTTGATATTCCTTTCTACTTGGCACAACTTTATGGTGTGTATCACAATATTCTCCCTGCATATTTGCTACTGCCTCTTCAGCCAGGCTTGCGTAAGTGATGAAGAGCTGAGGTATTTGTCTCACAGAGCTAAATGGAAAAGCAAGAAATGTTCTCATAGAGCAGCCGCTCGGTATCTGAGGGACCATCACAACCTCATGTGCTTGAAAACACGAAATTCACCACACTAATGCTCTCCCATGTAAAGGATGCACGTTTTGTGAGCTTCCTTTAATGAAACTCTCAGCAAAAGAATTGGAATATGCCCATGTCTTCATGCTTGAAGAAATACCATAAATCAGGGGAATCACTAATGAAATGAAATCAGTAATGAAATTAGCCCAAAGGGGCCCAAAGGAAGCAAATGAGGCCCCTTCAGAGGGGCCAGGATTTCATCTTGTGTTTAAAACTCCACAGTGGCAGTTCTGCACTCATTTTAATGACCCAGCAAATCCTTTTAGCCTTCTACATCCCTCTATGAAAGCCTAATAATGAAAAATTATCTACTAAAACTTGTCTTTTCCTGAAAAACAGCATCTGGACAGATCTCCAAAGACAGATATTCCTGTGGACACAGTGAATTTGGACTACAATGCTTTATTTTCAGATATCATTGCATTTCACATTTTCACAGCTTCCTTGGAATAACATTTGATATGGAAAAAGTGTAAGTGATACTAACAGACAAAAGAGTAGCCAACCCTCTGAAACCACAGGGCCTCACTATTTGTATTGCTTTTGTAATAAATACAGCCTGAGCCACAGCATTCCAAGTAAGAGATCCCGAGGCAACTTCTACATTCAGGCAAACCATTGCCATGCAATATTAAATGCATTCATTTTTTATGAGCATCAAATTCCACCTATTAACAGATCAGCCATGCTCTGCAGCTACAAATTCACATACCCAGCCTGCAAGCTGCTGAGGGCAAATGGCCACACAATACAGGAATACATTCCATCTGAAAAAGGAAACTAACATCTATCATAATTCAACTTAATGGTCACATTTTCTTTGCATGCAGAAGCAGAGTCCATGCCTGACAACCACACACCCCAGATGCAGTGGAACACTGAACTCTCTACTTCGAGACTGGAACTGTGATGTATGCAGTGTTCACCAAGTGAACCACATTCAAGTCCTGTGCAAAGAGGAAATTCCTTGGAACTACTTTTTCACCAAGTCACTAAATCCCACACTATTGGACATGTACTAAATTCAAAGGCCTGATCCTCACTGTGGAAGGCAGTTTAGCTGAACACAGTTTATGTGAACATACATTAAAATCCTGGAACAGTTTCTCAGCCCTTTTGCCAAGCTAGGCCATATTACCAGCTTTAATGTAACAGCACTTTTGATCTTATAGCAGCTAGAGTGGTGCTGGTACATCTATTATGCCTCCTGGAACAGAGCTGTGCTCTGATATTAACGCCTACAATTCACTCTTTTTGTGCACAGCTATCCAGAAACAGATGTAAGAAAGAGCTTCTCAGCAGTACATACCCCTTCTGTCATCCCAGGGAGGTGAATGACCCTCTCCAGCGCCCAATCCAGGACCAATTCCAGCTATGGCAAGGAGAAAGGCTTCTATTTTAAGCTTGTTGAAGAGGTAACTGGGTGCTGCAGGCAGAAGGATGGACAAGGGGTAAAGTCTCCTGTAAATTGGTTCTCTTTTTTTCTCTCGTGAGCACCATGCAGGTTGTCAGCAGTTTGGGGAATGAGAGGCAAAACCATGATCAAATAGATTCCATTCCTTTTACAGGTCTGAGCAGCCTGTCCCCCATTGTAACAGGATATGATCACTGATTTCCTAATTCCATGTTCCCACCTGTGAAACTAAATGAACTGATACTGGAGAATGAGCTTTGAAGTCCTTGAAGAGGAAGAGCTATTGCAGTGCTGAATAAGACCAACTCCCTACAGCCCACAACCACTGCAGTGATACAAGCAAAAACCCCAAGGTGCAGAATAATCAGGCTCTGAAGGAAACTAAAAAACTCAGAGAAAACGTAAAAGAAACTGAACGTGGAAAGTTAATGCTGCTTTGAACATTGACTGAGCAGAAATCCTTCCCCAAAGTGACAGAACTGCACTTAGCAATCAGGAACTCCTGGTCTGGCACCCGGGCTATTAGGCGAGACCCACAGCTCCCAAGAGGTCCCTTTGCAGGACTTACTTAGACCCATCTCACAGGCATCAGCTACGGCAGCTTCTAAGAAAGGAAGGGCAGGAGCTGTTAGTCAAGCAGTGGGGAAGAAGCAAACACCACTTGTTTGTTCACAGGTCTTGCTACTCTAACTTGTTGCTTGCGCTAGATGTCACAGTGATAAGTACCTGTTAAAGAAAAAACCCCAACGAAGAGGCACAATAGCAAACCCATCCCCCTGCAGCTAATCCAATTAAGACACAGGATAAAGTTGTAGAGGTTAATCAGATCTAAGCCACTGGGTCTCTCTCTGCTCCTGCTTAGTGACATATCTGGTGAGCAACACCAGTGAGACGAAGGCCAGGCAGAAACACCCATGAGCCAGGAGACAAGTGCTGTTTCCCTGCCGCATCAAGTGGCAAGAAGAGGGAGAAGCATGCTCAGAGCAATACTGAGGGTGGTCTGCTGGGCTCAGAGCTTGGCTGTCCCATTAAGCCCTATCAGGTGCCAGGATGATGTGACTGATGGGCTGCATGAGACAGTCCTTGCAGCAAAGACCAAGGCTGGGTCTGCAGGGTGCTGCTGGGCTGATAATCAGGTGGAAATTTGCTCAGCAAGGAAAAATTCTGCCCATACATTGAGGGAAGCTCCTCCTACCTTGGGTTTCAATAGCTACAACTCTGTTCTTACCAAGGCTGCAGCAGGGCAGGTGAGGGCTGTCCCAGCCCAAAGGGTCACCAGCACAGAGACCACTTGGACTGTCACGAGCAGCCGCTTCAGCACGGGGAGCCAGAAGAAAGCTGAGCTGGGGTTTGCAATGAAACAGCTCCACCAGTGCTGGGGGCAATTGGATCTGCTTCACCTCTCTTTCTCCTCCTCCCATTAGGGCAGAAAGAAGACAGAACAATCGAAACAAAAAGGGAAAGGTTTCATAATCCAGCGACCATCATTTCCCCTCCTAGAGAGGAACTGGGTCTCTTGATACCACCCTGCCACTCTAGACTTTGCTAGACTCCTCTGTAAATTGTTCTTCCTTCCTTGTAAATTCTTTAATCCAAGGACAGTGATTGCCACTGTGTTTCAGTTTCCCAAAGGAACTAAGATCCATAGCCCCAAAAATTGGAACTTTTGTCCTTCCTGTAGGAATTTTCATCCTTCCTTTAAAGATAAGTTTTATAGCAATCACCCATAAAACTTGTCAGGAGAAAAACTACGTTTTATACTCTGGACTTGAACCACAGAACATTTCAGATTAAAAATAGCTCCCATTTTCACTGTCTGCCAGATCTGGGAGGGAGGTGAAAATCCACAGGCACTTGATTTGATGCGTGAAAAAGTAGAATTCTATAGCAGGGAGTATGCACACACACTTATTGAGGTCTAATAATAGCTCTGCAATAATATTTAGCTTAGAAAACCAAAGCTTGGGATAGACCCATGCTAGCTGGTACTCTTATACCGAGTACCATGACAATTCAAGTACATCCAGCAGATAGGGGGGAAAACTTCAAAATAAACAAACAGTTGTAGTAAAAACCTCATCACAGCACAGTTTTCCTTCCTTTCAGATGGTTTCTTTTTCACATTTCAAATACCTGCTCCTGTATCAGCAGTCATGACAAGTATCTTGCCAAGATATGAGATGCTCTGTCTGAATGACCCAGGTGTGGGCACAGTCCTGGCCAGCACACAACATTACCCCCACAGTAGGTAGCTCCAGATCAGGCTTACCCACTCCACAGCTGTGCAATGGGGCAGTAAAGGGGAGCTAGTAAAATGTTCAACCTCCCTCCCCAACAAAGGACAGGCCATGGATTGCCTGCAGCTTTCTGAGGAATTGTAGCTCAAGCCTCTGCAGATCTGACATCGCAAACAACTGCACAGCCTACTCCAGAGCACCCTATGTCCTGCAAAAAGGCCAGCTCTGCTTTTTGGGGTGATGAGTTACTGGTCAGAAAAGAATAACAAAGCAGCATCACATGTCCCAGTGAGGAAAGACAACACACAAAGCTCTGCCACCAGCTAAATTGATAGAGCCTAGCACAGGAGAACAGGAACCAGCAGGCACAGCTTTGACTCTAACAATACAGACCGTTAAACATCCGGTATTAAAAGCTACTGAGTAATGCAGGAGTGATGGGACAGAAGGAGGGATACACCTTAGGAAGCGAGAATAATGGCCAGTCATTCCCTCCCTCCAAATTGGTGTAGGATGACAGAAGCTGGATCACCTATACACTGTCCATAAGCATCTTGTCATTGGCAAGGAACACAACCCAGGGCACTTAAACATCCCTTCTCTGACATCACCATCACAACAGGCACACATAGAGCATCCTCATCACAGGAGGCAGGTTCTGAGCCTGCTAACATCAGAAACACACCTCGGTGTTCCCACTGAGAAAGAGCTTATTCAGCTACATTCATGGGGAACAGTGAGCAGAGAATGACCTCAGAAAGACTACAGCACTTACACTGCAGAGAGCATCTTTCCTTGAATGAACTGCTTTGGCTTGGGTTTGCATAATTCAAGCTGGTTTAGACTACAAGAAACCATCCAATGCAGCTTTGTGTCAAACCTCCACCCACACATCAGCTACATAATTAATAAGGATGAAAGAGAACGTTATTCCAAGCTGGTATTCAGATCCTCAGTGATCGGTAGAGCTTGTTATATTCCATTTGGCCTTAGAAGTCAGCAAGAGGAACATCCTTCATGCATCATACTCCATTAAATACAGGCTTATAAGCCCATAACGTCACTGTTGCTTGCAAATGTGGAGTCATTTTTTGCATGAACCAGTTTGTTTTGCAGCAGGCCTAAAAGTTAATTAGTTTTCACATTTTTATTACTCCACATGGTCAAATAACAGCCTGGAGCTTCCAGTCAGCTGGAACCATGAAAGGTCCAGAAAATTCTCACTGTGCTTTTTGCGACTGTTTACTAGAGCCATAAATCAGGAGCTGGCAAATGACTTTGTGCCCAAGCTCTTTTTGGCCACCAGTACCAACCCTAAAAAATCTCATAAATCAATGCAGCAATGGCAGCTCTTAGCTCATGGGACTCAGAGGGAATAAGGCTGGAAGATGCTCTCTCAAACACATAGGACAATTCTTTGGGAGACATTTAAGCTCTCACCACCCTGGGAGAAGTCACTCGATGCACCTGTCTTATTGCACAGGACTGTGCAGCATTTATACCCCTGCCACCTTCAGCTTTCACATGAAGTTATGAAGCTATGCTGCTGCTCTCTCCACCACAAGGGCTGTTTTCTGTCATGCCTGACAGGTAAATGGCCAGAAGAACTAGCCATTGTGCTCATTCATAAAAAGACATGGCTTTGGCCTCTCCAAGTGCTGTAGCAGGCAATGAATATAGGCAGGAGCTTCCCACCAGGTGAAGGGCACACAAGCAAACCTGCCCATTACAGCTTCTGAGATACAGGCTGACTGAAAAACACTGCATTAGCAAAAGCCTCCGGTGGGGATGCCCTACGCCAGAGAATCCTCTAAAAAGCCAACATACAGTCTAGTTCATAGAGCTCTAGAGGAGACAACACCAGAACATTTAACATGTTGAAGGCACAAGAGCAATCCTGCACACACACGCATATGTAAAAGACATAGAACCAGAGGTTGGAAAAGACATAGCTAGGTTGGAAAAGACCTTTAAGATCATCAAGTCCAACATTTACCCCAGGACTGCCAAGCCCACTTCTAAACCATGTCACATCCCTAAACCATTCCCAGGGCTGGCAAGTATAAGTGTGATAAAGCAAACATTCAACTCAGTAAAGATTCTTCAGATACTTCATTTAGGTTGGAAGGAAGTTATTGCTCCAGCCATGGTCTCCAGGCACAGCTCAGAGACCATAGATAGCAGCAGCAGGACTACCTTCCATGCTCTTCACATCAGTCTCCCCCAAAGGGGCTGACTAAATGCACAGAGTAATGCAAAATAAATGTTTCTCCAAAACCCAAATACTATTGTCAGAGGACACATGAAGGAAATGTGTTTGTGCCTTCCCTGCTGATGGGGAGGAGAATAACCCAGAGACATAAATCCAGTGATAACAAGACTGTGCAAAAGCAACTCCTCAATTAGCAACCAAGAGGGATTAGCTGAGGGAAGAGGCAACAGTTCAAATGGAAGAAGGAATCACAATAAACACTTTCAGTTTCCTCCCCAGTGCAAATGACAAGGCTAAAAAGCAACATCCTTCCATGGAGGCCACTACCTAAAGTGAGGAAAGATGCTTAAGGCCCACTTCCCATTATTTCTCAGCATGAGGGTAAAGAAACATGAGAGAGGAGTGGCAGGAAGCCAGCAGAGGGAAACAGCATCTGGCTCTGTTTCAGAGCCAAGGGGCAGAACTAAAGCCCCACTCTGCTCTCCACATCCCTCAGGGCACATGCCGTTCTGGTACCAGCCCCAGCAAAACATCCAGTTGATGTTAGACATATAATGAGTCAGGACAATCATCATGCTTGTTTTCAAGTGCTTTGCTAGACCAAGTCAGAGCAATAGGATCAAGTCGTCCAGTACTTTTTGTGAAACTTTGCATTTTTCTGCTTTTATAATATTGATCCTTTCTGTGCCAAGAGGTGAGCACGGCTACATCTCCCTGGCTATAGGCTGTAATCAACAAGCACATCCACTACAATGATACATCACAAAAGTATGCTGCACAAAGCAGGGTTACCATCACCACTGGTACCTAGTTGTAAAGGATCACAGAGGCAAAGAGATGCTTCCTTAGGGAACATTGCCCTGAAGAAGTGTATGAGATCAGAGGTTTGATGATAGTCACAAAGAGCTTTGCCTCCAGCCTCGTTTATTTTTTTCCTCCTGCAACCTGGGAAACTCCAGAGTATAAGCTACTTACAGAGTATGTCAAGTATCAAAGAACATGAAGAGCAAGTCCTAGGGGTAAGATCGATCTTGCTTGTTTAACATTGGTTTTATACATTGTTCCTCTCCTCACCAGCAACACAGGGTCACTGCAGACAGCCGTTCCTAAGCAACAGGAACCTATACTAAGAATACATACATCTCTGTCTTGCTGGGGGTTTAGTTTTAAAGTTGAAGGAATTCAAGATGCAAGTGAGACTTGGCATGATCACAAACATCTAGGACTTCCACTACATGTTTCACCAAGATACATCGTCTCTGGTGGTAGAACATGCCCAGTATCACCATGAGCAGCTGAATCAGGAGGGATGCCACCACTCAGGAGTCTGGGAGAGGAGAGGGAAAGAAGTGACTGTCCCAAATGCTATAGCTTGATCAGGCTACAAGGTATGAATCTTATAAAAATCCTAGCCATTCAGAGATGAGCTTTCTTCAGCAGTCTGTATGTACAACAGTGCAGGAAAACAGTCCATCATCTGAACCCCAACAACTTTGTCTCATGCCGTGTTGGTATCAAGATGATTTCAGACCAACACACTGTACAATGCCTGCTGAGGAGGCAGAAAGGGATCACAGCTTCCTTGGCTGCCGTCAAACTCAAACACACCCACTGCTGCATTTAATTTGCAAACGTGCCCCAGTACATTTGCACTGACTGCAAATACCAGAAAGCAACAGCAACATGATACTTCCTACCGCAGAGGAGAAACATTTCTTTCCAGGTCTGGTGAAGTGTAACTTTAAAAGTCCTGTAAATGTTAGAGACATAACTGATGATGGTGTAGAAAAGCACCTCCAAACTGTTTGCACTCGCTAAGCAGCTGGCTTGTTCCTCTGGAGACAGGATGATCTCTTCCCCTTCTCTGTCGTAACAGAGCACACGGCCACAGAGGACAATGCACCAGCTGATTTACAGAACAGCATCAACCCACCCTATGTTTACAGCTTCCCCCCTCCCTTTCTTTTTAAACATGTAGGCTTAAATGTTTTTATTGCTTCAGTGATTTTCTATGTGCAAGACAGGATTTGGGAACAATGCATTAGTAAGGATCTATGTGCCTAAAAACCATCCTGCACATTGAGCTGAAAGGCAGAGCGGACGCTACCAAAGCCGCCGCTGCAGCTGGGATCAGAGGGCAGCAGATACCACAGTGTGAATCCAGCCTGTTGGCCCTCTTGGAGCCAGCACTCCAATGTGCAGGTTTCAGGCAGTTCAGACGTGGAAGGTACACAAATGTGTAATGAGTAGGAAGCCTCCTGAGGTTTTTACAAATCTAGAGACATCAAGCTGCCAGTAACTCACAAGCTGTGTAAGACTGACTCAGCCTCCATGTGCTTTTTGGTGTGTTTGTTATGACTCCTTGAAGCATTTCAGGAGATGCCTACTTCTACCAGCCCCAGTTTATAGCACTGCTTGTGCTACACTGCTGATGGCTGGTTCATACTGATGGCTTCTGCTCCCAGCTTTTTCCAGAAGGCAAAACCAACAATCTGTGTACAGGTCAGTGGGACTGGACAGAGGAGAATCCAGGGAAAGGGGAAATGGGGGAGCTGATCCCAAACCTTTTATGCTGTAGGGAAGGTGTAAATACAGACAATCTCAGAGACCTGCTACTGGTGTTCAGTGTACAGAGGTATTAGAAGATTAAAGAGGAACTTGGGGAATTTTTGCTGTTCATCCTGCAAGAGGCAGGAAGATCATTAATGACCTCCATGCAGCTTTTTCATGCTGAGCCATCACTCCAGGGTATTGTGGCTAAAAGCCAAATCTGGGTATAAGCCTTGAAGTGCTGGGAGATTGCCATCCACTGTAACAACACTGGGGACAGACACAGGCTAATCAAAGCACAGTAGAAGACACTGCCCTGCAGAGGAAATACTCTCTCAGATATCTATGTGCTGCTCAATGCCTCAGTTTCCCTCCTTGACTGAAGGAGGGATAAATTCCCCTTCCCTCTTTTCTGGGGACTGCTGTATTTAAAAGAGCCTCTGGCAGAAGGCAGCGAGGGTTGATAATCCAGACAACATCAGCAAAACAATCTCCTTCAGCAAAATCATGTCCCCTGTAAGCAGTCCATTCTACTTTTCAAGTCTGTCCACAGGGCAATGAATTTGAAGGGACTCTTTTTTTTTTTTCCCCCAACCCCATAACCCAAAGTGGAAGAGTCAAAGGGTTAATGCTGCATGGCAAAGGTCAGTCCAGTTAGGGGAGAGAGGAGAAAGGGAAGCATTGTGGCCACAGACAGCAACTCCCTGAGACCAACGCCACTTGAGAAATGTAAAGTGATGGCGCTGCTAAGAAGAAAGGCCAGAGAGCTCTGCCTAAATCCCAGGGCTTTATCACTCACAAAAGCACAGTCCCCTGAGTCATTAATCGTGTGCTCCATGGCTGGGTGCCTCAAAGAGCAGCAGATGACACATGCCCAGCTGCTGCTGCCGCCCCTCCGCAAGGTAGCAGGGCAGAGGCAGGTGCACTCCCAGTGCCCTCTGCTCAAGACTAATCTATTCTCCCTCCTTGTCCTCTGCTTTTCATCTCCTCCAGCAGCCCACGCTGACAACTGTAAATGAGATTAGACTTCAAGGCATGGGGCAGATGCTGAACCCCCTCTGTGCATTGCCAGGACACCCTTGTAGCTTTTAAAGTGTCTTTCCCCTTTACAATGTGCAGCTTGGTGGAGGGGGAGAAGGGAGCAAATTTCTTGTCACGCTCACAGAAGTGTCTAATATAGCAGACAAGATAGACCCTGGTTTTAGGGCCTGGGTGCTAATCTGTTATCACCATGGATAGTCTTCCCACCAGCACCTCTGATTCTCCAGTTCACCTTAGGAGATGAAGTATCGTCTATGACTATTTCCTAATAACAGTTCCTATAACCTCCTCTTTGCAGCACCACACCACTTAAATGTGGGCATATGTCCTGACAAACACAACAGTAAAAAGTCAGTGATAGTCCAAGATTCAGGCAAGGACGTGAAGACTGCATACAAGCCTGTGCTCAACCCCCTGCCTGTACTGCTGCTCTCGCTGCCCTTGCTTCCTGTTCCTCATCTTGCAGTTTCTGCTCCTCCTACTCCCAGTGACCCACACAAACCAGCAGCAAGACACAATCAATTTGTCAGAGAAAGCAGTAAAACCATTACCCTGAGCTCAGAGACCTGCCCGGCAAGGTGTTGCAGCCACAGCCAGCAGTGGTTAGCCAGCAACAATAGTCAGGGAACCTTTTCACAGTGAAGTGTGATGTTTAGCTCAACAGTGCCCCAGTAAACAAACTGGAATGTCTTTTACAGTGTGGGAAACAGCTTGTCCTGCCTGTGTTAAAGGCTATCCACAGAAAAAGAACATAGTTAACATAAAAGATCATTCACTTCAAAATAATTCCCTTTCCCGGTCACCACCAACATCACAATAGCTGGCCTGATTTTATGGATTGTTTTGCAATTTCAGTCGTGCAGGAACCAGCCCTGAATTTAAGGCAGCTGCAAAGTCAGCATATTTTCAAGCATAATTTAATGTTTGAAGAGACCATGGCAGAGCAGGTTCAGCTGCACCCACTGCTGGTAGTGTCAGCATCTAAACTCTTCCTGGCAAGTGCATGTCTGGTCCAGGATATCTATACAACCTTGTTTCTGAGCTCAAGTTTTCCATTAGCTGCCTACACAGACTGGCTAACTTGGCATCTCTCTGCATTCCCAATAAACTCTGTTCATCTGTTGCCATCACACCCACGTACAAGTCTCAGGAAGGAATCCAGGATTTCTAAAGCAGCTGCAACAAAAACACAGCCTGGATTGACAAGCAATAGCATCAAGGTGCTGAGCCAGTGAGGAGGGTCTTTTGGAGAGTTTTCTGTATGTCTATTTAAAACAAGTTTGTTGTCATGACTACAAACCAGGGTATGGGTGAGAAGAAGCGAGAACTCCAAGATGAGGGCTGATAATGTTAATTCACCCTTGAAATCTCTGCAGCCATGGGGATGGGGAAACAGAGAGGATGGTATCTTGGTATCTAACAGGGCTAAAAGCCACCTTCAGAAGGCACGTCTGTCCTAATAATGAACACTGTCCTCCTAGATAGGCCCTTTCACCAAGCACAGCCAAGGCTGGATGATACCGATTAGCTTCAGTCATCTCTAAAGCAGAGGCACTGGGGACATGGAGGTGAAGAAGGGCACCCAAGGTCCTAGAAAGGACAGAGCAAAGCAGGGAGAGCCCCTCAGGACACTCATCTGCAGACTCAGTCTAATGATCAGACAACTTGGCTTTAACAAGGACAGCAAGATGTTCTCATGTCTGTGTGCAAGGCAATGAACAAGGGATCTTATTAGCACAGAGGAGTGTGAAACTGCCAGGACCTGCTCCTGGGATTGTGGCATTTTTAACTTTACCGGAAGATTAAGGGAAAAAAAGGAGTCTTTTGGCCAGTGAAGAAAAAAAAAAAAAAATGAAGAAAACCCCAAGTGATTGGGGAGGGATGGAGAGAGGCAATGCCTTGCTCTGCTAGAGCTTGGATTCCACAAGGAGACAGCATGGAGTGCTCAGCAATGGTGCAGGCTCTGCAGAAGGCAGCAGATGCGGAGCTAATGTGTGTGTGGGGGTGGAGGGTGTTTATGAGCACAATAAATAAATGTATGAATCCTTATAAAAGTTCCCATATAAAAGTGAGTTAGAGCTGCCCGAGGGCCATGGCCTCATAATAAAAAACACATCTCCAAAGCACAGCATGAAGCAGCAGCTGTACCGTAACTGCCTGGCTGCAGCACTGAAAAGCCACGAGTCTGCCTGCTCCAAAACTCCTGGGTGAAGTGCTGACCCCACTAAATACAGGAGGAATTTTGGTACTTGCTTCAGTGTAGTTCAGGATTTTCCCCTCCAAGGGGTTTCTGAACCTCAACACCTAGGAAGCAGTTGTGGGTCTGCCTTTTTGTCAAATATCTTCCACTACTCAGAGAGAAGCAATCTGCAATTGACTGGAGATCTTGGCTTGAGTCACTGACAGTTCTCAGTGTGACAGATCAGAGCTGGATCAGAACAAATAAATTCCTCCAGAAAGCATTGACAATCCCTCCTCTCCCCCAAAACAAACAAGCAAAAAGCCAAGGGGGGGAAGAGCTGACCCTTCCCTTGCACTGTTTGCTGGCATACTCCATCACCCCAGAAACAAGAGACTTGCAGACTGTGAATTCCCGTCTTCTCTAACACTTTCTCTAGAGCCTTCTCCTGCTCTGCTGCTCTCCTGGGAGGTAGTGAACACAGGGAGAGGGTGGCCATCAAACTTCAGTTCCAGCCTAGGAGTCACAAATGCACAGGGCACATCAATCTTTGGCCAACCATTTCCACTCTAAGTAGCCAAAAGGCCAGGTCGCATCTCCCAGGGAGAGCTGCAACTGTCCTGAGTCTCAAAAAACAGGTTTACTCTAGTTATTAAGCCAGTCCTCACGTTTCACATGGGTGCCAATCAGTGCTAAACAGAACACTCCCCTCTCCTTCCAGCATAGAGCTGCTGGGAATAGCAACCTTGTTACATGACAAACAGCATCCTGCAATTCACTGCAGGGCTAATTGCATTGCATTGCTGATATAATGCTCAAGGAAGACGTCAGCTCCTTGGCTTTGCCCATGGGCAACAAGGACATTATTGATTTATTCAGGACTTACAACTAGTTGTCACAGGTTGCATTCTCTTTAGTAATAAAGCCTTACAGACAAGACTTAAATTTCAGCTGTAGTCCTAATTGAAACATAGCTAATTATTGAAAGCCTGCCTTTTCAGCCCATTCCCTTGATACTGGGCTAGTGTTCTGTAAATTCCAATAGTCAAACTCTCCCCTCTCTTAAAAAGAAAAAAAGAAGGAAAAAACCTCCATCTACTATTCAATCAAGTCCAGTGGGAAATTACAGATTCCTCTCTTTGAGACCAAGGTAGCTACCAGCCAAGAGCCCCATCCCACAAGGATTCAGTGACTTCAAAAGATACTTGTAGAATCAGACTCCAATTTAAGGCCAATGTTTCAGATGGCAGAATTCAAAGTAGCTCAAAATATTAGGCCCAGATCATGAGCAATTTATCTTGCATCCACCTTTAGAGTGGCAGCAAATTCAAACAAACCACATTATTTAGGCACGATCAACAATTATAGCAACCTAATTCCCAACTGCTTGCTTGCTTGACTGTACAACAACAAATGTACTGCAGTCCAGACCCATGGATCCACAGCCCGTCACGGCTAAGAGGGTATAAATGAGTGCTTATCAGAACAGGCAGTCCAGTTATCAGCTGAATGATAACGGGACCCCCAGGGTACCAAGGACATCCTTCTGCAGAGACTGCACCATAGCTTTTGGCTCTGCAGTTCAGCCAGACACAGAAGCAAGATTTTCGCTTCATAAAGCAGGGACAAAATCCTATCTGAACTTTAGTATTGCCAGGATGATGCCAGCATCAGAATAAGTTCCCTTACAGAAGGTGACATTTACACGCATGCACAACAGCACAAAAGTTTATGACATCAAGAGAGTGCTGCAGTTTAGAAGCAAGCCAACCCTAGAAAAGCTCTTCGGTTTATGGCTGCTTCACCTGGCAGATGGAAGAAACACCACAAAGCAAACACGTCAGTTAAAGCAGCTAGTATAACATACAAACTAGAATCCCCAGTCCAAATTCTCAGCAGCTAAAACTCAGAGCTCTACAGACTTGTGCTGATTTCAGCTGGCTACAGATCTGACCCAAGGCATTTACCTGATACAACCATAGTCTTTGGTACAGTAGCAGATACTTTGCTAATTCTGTGCAAGTTTAAAGCAGCACAACTCTGCAGCAGTCAGTTTAGCAGCTGAAATGGGGGGCCATTTCAAAGAATGACACAGAAAACAGTGTTTGTTTTACAGGTCCTAGTTTAGCTGCCTCAATCAGTAGAAGATTTTTTAATCCACAGAGCAAGGATGGTACAACTGGGAGCAAACAGAGCACTGGCTGCAGCCCCTCAGCTCAGCCCCTGTGCTAGTAGGGGTGGCCAGGCTGGGCCCACCTCTGTCTCTGGCTACTTGGAAGAGGAACTGAGAGAAAGGCCCAAAGCAGTAGTGGCTTGCACACCAGCATCCTGGGAACTAGGAGCATGAAGCACATTACTTCTAGGCTGTATTCTAAAAGCAGGGAAATCTAGTACAGAGGAAATCAGCTGGGGGTTAGAATCTTTGCTCACAAGACAGAGACAATATATCAGTTGTTCACATACCTGATCAAATAAGGCTTTCCAGTGCTGAGAGGCAATGCATAAGGGAGGAAAAAGAAGAAAAAGAAGGTATAAGAGCAACGACATTAACATGCAGTAAACTGTAGAAGTATATTCTAACACTGAGAAATAACCAAATGATTTAGTGCCATTTCCAGCATCCTTCTTCATCCCAGAATCACCTACCCTTCCGGGGGAGGAGGCAGGGGGAATCTACCAACCACAGGGAGAACAGTTTTCATTTACAAATCCAAATTAGGATGAACTCAGAACATTCATGTGTTAATTCTGTTTTCTCCCGCTTTGTCTACTTGCAGGCAAGCAAGGAATAAAAGGCTTTTTCACTCACAGGGATGAAGAAAGCTTGGTGTATATTGAGGGGAGGGAGGAATTAGCAATGGGGTTTCAGATCACTTTCTGAGATCCTGCCTTGCTGGGTTGTCTGCTGCCTGCTCCTAACTCGGGTAGGGACTTGCTGCAAGGTCTCTGATAACCCAGCAGTTCTTTGAGCCTCACATGTCCACGTCTGAAAAACAGGTAATTCCTCTCAGGCAAGGTGGGAGTGTGGATGGCTGGAGAGAGCCCATTACAAGGATTTACCCCACACACTTCTGTTCCAGCAGATCTGCCTTAACAGCTCTGTAAGGAGGAAGCTGCATTTCAACACTGCTGATCATGTGAACAATCCACAAGTCCTTGTCACTTGGGAACAGAAAAAACAAGCTGGTGACTGGCTCCAATTTATGCTTTGTATAAAGACCAACATCAAGCCACCATCCTGACCCAGGCTTGCTGCCTCACTGTCCCACAGAATAGAGGGGATTCCTAATGAATTGTTTAAGGCTCTTTCCAATCTCTCCTGGATTTGGGGACCAGCTGAGAAGAGAGCAACTGCTACAGGGCAACAGTGGGGTAACCACTGGCTTGGGGTCCCCAGAAAAAAACCTTGCACATTCCCATCTCTTCAGGACAACACTTTGTTTCTGCCTCATTCACCTTCTCAGAGAAGCAAAATGAGTAAAATAACAAACACAAGGCTGAGAGAAACAAATCTCACTGTGCTATATGCAGAGCAGAATTCTGGTGAGAGTCTTATCTAGTCCTGGAAGAACATTTCCTTTCACATGGCAGGCAGATCTAAAGCAGAATTGACTGGAGAGACAGTGGGATATGAGGCCACTGAATTCCACTTAATCAGTTAAGTTGTTGGCTCCCCTCTTCCCCATGCCTCTATCCATTTATAAACTCCCATTTATCACCATAAATCAGCCCAGCGCTTTAAACAGAACATTTGGGGACTGCCTGAATCCTGGCTTTGTGGAAGGCTGCTCCACGAGCTGTAATGACATCACAGCTGAGCTGTTGCACACCGACAAGGCTGTGACAGCCAAACCTTCACTCTGTAACATTTTTGTGGTTAATAACACATAAAGAACTGACCTTGAGTCAGGTCTTGCTGTCCAAGCCCAAGAGTTCACATCAAGCTTTCAAATGTAATAACAACAGAAACTCAACCCTCAGTAAGGTCTCAGGGGGGCACTCAGGTCCTAGCACAGAGCAGTTTGAATGTTCAGAAATGAAAAAAAAAAGGAAATCTTGGCCAAGGAGGAGGGCTTTTACACCACTTCCTGCTCCTCACTTGCAGATGATATCCGATACCTCAGGCTTCTATCGCATCATCTATAGCCAAGTCTCAGCAGCTTCCCATAACCAATGCAACTGCAGGCTCTAGCCCAATTTTGTTGATTGCAGAAAACAAGGTACCAGAGTCAAATAACAATGCAGATCCCAGCAAGACACTGCAAGCTGGATCAGACCTGAGCTGTCCTACCTCAAGGTCAGCAGCAGCAAGTCAGTAGCAGAACTAGGATGAAAATCTAGATTTCACTGAGAAAAGCTCATGGTCTCTCTGCTGTCTCAGGAGCCCAATCCTGCCAGGCACTCAGCGCTTCAGCATCTCCTGTGCCTCTGGCAGGATTGAATGCTAATGGCTGCACTCATGTAGAGGCTGGAGTAACTCCAAGGGGCCCATGTGTATCAGAGCAGGAAATCTTTCTTGTAGACCATCCAGACAAGCAAAGAAATTGTCAGGGGAGGAAAGGTCACGGTCTGAGGTAAGCAAGCACTGGGATTTTGAAACCTGGCCTGTGAAAGCTCCTGGAAAGCCACCCTTTCCAAGTGAAAGCTACACATACCCCTGGGTCAGGTCTGCTCCTCTTAGGACTGTCCGACAGTGTTGTAGCAGAGGTCAAACTGCATCATACGTTCCCTCCTGACTATACAGCGCTCAGGAATACAGCCTGGGGAATGCAGCTCTGCCAGGCAATTGCATTTCCTCTGCTACCCTCTGGGAGGAAAATCCAACAGCAACCGAATTCTAGGTGATTCAGAAAGAAGGGTTGGGGGATGAGGAGCAGACACTGCCCCTAGGCAGCCCCAGTGTCATAAAAGTAGAGGGAAAGGGGGATGCACCATTGCCAAAAGCTTAGTTCACAAGCGTCCCCCTCAAATTGGTGCAAGACCCGAAACAGAGCCCGCTGCAGAAAGACATTTAGCATCACTGCTTCATGCCTTCATACGCAGAGACAGACTCTGCACTTTCCTCTGCAGGCTGAGCAGACAGTTTGCCTAGTCCTCATCCCAGCAGAGTTTGCTGGGAAGGAGAGCTGCGAGCGGTACTGGGGTGCACCAGGACCGCAGGATCTCCTTACATTCGCTCCCTCCCAGACAGGTGCGCAGCGAGCTCCTGCCTCCGGGACCGGCAGATGCAGAACTACCGCCTCAGCTCTGCAGGCTTTGCTGCTCAGCCCGGCAGGAGCGGATTCAAAGCACGCAGGACCACTTGATGTCCTTCTAGGCTGGATGAGCAGAGGCAGAGACGGGTGCCAAGTTTTCCCACCCTCAGGTGCAATCAGACCTCAGAGGGTGGAGAGAAGCATCAGCCCAGCCGCGTCGGGGAGAAAACTTCCTCGGCTGTTTGTTGCTTGGGGGCTGGAAGAAGAAACAGGCTCCCGAGAGCTTTTCCTATCTGTCACCCTCCGAGTGGCTGGCCCTCTGGGGAACCT
>NW_009919719.1:0-27529 GCF_000696875.1 Nestor notabilis
GGGTGGTTATAGATGTTGCGGGGCAGGGGGAGAAGTGTGGTATCCTGGGGCACAGCCTCGCCAAGCGGGAGCCACCCGTGAGGGGTGCAGAAGCCATGCTTTTGGCTTCAGCTGCCTAAACGGGAGCGTTTCTCAAAGAGCCTGCCTTTGGCTAAGGTAGCCAAAATGGTAGATGTTCATGCGATCTTAGAAGTGGATCCTTGGTCTTTCATCTTTGGGGTACCCAACATGCTGAGTAGAAACGCGACCCCATGAAGCACTTGTAATATTCCTCACTTCCTTACGTTAGCAGTGGAGGTGACTGGCACCCATGTCAGCACCCCCGGCTGTGAACAGTAACAAGCTACACCAAATGAATTCAAACGCAAATGTCTTTTCCAAGCCATTGCCTACTAAGACAGGGAGAAGGGATCCCAGTCTACAAAATTACAAAATACACCTGCACTCTTCTCTGAATCACGTGCATTCAGAACCAAATCGTGGTGGTGCTACAGTTCTTAGAAAATACACAGCTTGTGACACACAGTGAAATTTATGGCTTACAAGTGCCGGCATATCAAAGAAAAATTATTAGTAGATACTGCTATACTGCAAGCAGGAAGCTGACAATGGCTTATGCAAATGGATAAACTCGGCACCGCTGTGTTCCTGCGTGTATGGGATAGCACCAGTGCAGGGAGTTTGGTGCTGGTTACAAGGCCAGCCCTCAGCTCAGATGCCTGAGGATGAGTAAGCTCTGCACTGCCACACACACATTGTCATTGCTGTTGAGCCTCTAAGGTTGAGACTGTGCCTCTGTTAGCAAGTAGTAGATATAGCTGTTACAGAATCATTGAATCATTTAGGGTGGAAAACACCCTTAAAATCAAGTCCAGCCATTAACCTAGCACTGCCAAATCTGCCACTAAACTATGTCAGTAAGTGCCATGTCTACATGTCTTAAATACCTCTGGGGATGGTGACTGTACCATTTCCCTGGGCAGTCTGTGCCGGTGCTTGACAACCTGTTCCATGAAGAAATTTTTTCTAATGTCCAGTCTAAACCTCTCCTTGCAGGAGGCCTTCTCCTCTTGTCCTATCACTTAGTACTTCTGAGAAGACACTGACCCCCAGCTCAGTCCATTCTCCTTTCAGGTAGTTGTAGAGAGCAATAAGGTTCCTCCTGAGCCTTCTCTTCTCCAGACTGAACACCGCAGGTCCCTCAGCCGTTCCTCATCAGACTTGTGCTCCAGACCCTTCACCAGCTCCAGCACCTCAATGTCTCTCTTGTAGTGAGGGGCCCAGAACTGAGCACAGGATTCAAGGTGCAGCCTCATCAGTGCCCAGTACAGGGGGGTGATCAGTGCCTGCTCGACACACTGTTGCTGGTACAGGCCAGGATGCTGTTGGACTTCTTGGCTGCCTGGGCACAACCTGGCTCATGTTCCGCCAGCTGATTACCAACATTCCCAGATGCTTTTCCACTGAGCAGCTTTCCAGCCACTCTTCCCCAAGCCTGTAGCATTGCATGGGGTTGTTGTGGCCCAAGTTCCGGACCTGGCACTTTGCCTTGTTGGAGCTCATACCGTTGGCCACAGCGCATCGACCCAGCCTGTCCAAATCCCTCTGCAGAGCCTGCCTATCCTCCAGCAGATCAGCACTCCCAGCCAACTTGGTGTCATCTGCAAATTTACTGAGGGTGCATTCAGTCCCCTCCTCCAGATCACTGCTAAAGATATTAAACAGAACTGGCCCCAGTACTGAGCCCTGGGGAACACCACTTGTGACCAGCTGCCAACTGGATTTAACCACTCTTTGGGCCAGCCCATCCGTCCAGTTTTTAGCCAGCAAAGAGTATGCCTGCCCAAGCCACGAGCAGATGTTTTCTGTCCTGTGTGCTTTTCGGGTGGCCTGTCCAGCTGACTAGATACCTCCTAGCAGTTGAAGAGTGCTGGGCGTCCTTCTGGAACACTTCTTCCGGTTTAGTTTCATCTGACAGGAATCTAGTTTGTGCGTGGCAAGATCTCCATAGTGAGAGCCAAAGCACAGTAAGTGGGGGTGTTGGAAAGATCTGCTTCAAAAGTGCATTCCTGATCCAAACTAAAAGTATAGATATACCCTAATTCACACCTTTGAACTTTAGGTTGCTTATAGACTATTAATCACTGGGGATGTCACTTTTCTGCTGTTTTCCATTCTGTCCCATGTGCTGCCTATACTAGTGCATCCTGGTGCAGTAAGATTTTCATGAGGCCACTTTAGTAAAAACTCATTTCCCAGGCACAGCAGAGAGTGGTGGTTACTTGATTCCACACTACCTAGCACATGGGCAGAAACACCAAATGATCATCTTGCTGAAATGATGACTGACATGAGCAGATTCCGTAAGAGGTGTAAAGCATCCGAGGTTGTATCTCCTCAGTCAAACAATCACCTGGACTAATCTAGGGCTTAACTTTGGCACCTGGCCTGTGTGTTGCATTCTGTAAAACTGGAGGCTTTACTAAAGCCCTGCCAGTGGGGACTGCTCCAGTGTCAGCACTGGGGACTGTGGGGCTTTAGGGCATGTTTCAAGACATTTACCCAGTTTCCCTGTAGCTAATCAGATCCATTCATCTTAGTGCTGAAACAAAACTAGTCCATGTGTGTACAGGTGGTTAAAGTACTTCTGTGATCCCGTAGTTGCTGTATTCAAACTCACATTCTTATTTAAGTAATAAAGCAGGCCCAAAACTTTACTATCTCTTTTGCTAGATTGTTTGTTATGTCAGTGCACTTTCAATGAGTATGTGAGTAGGAGAGTTTGCTCAGAGTTAACTGAGTATGTGTTTATTTTCTCTGCCAGTTTGATAAGGTATGGAGAATTTAAAATTATGATTCAGCTGCCTTTCTTGCATTGCATCACCACATAATAATGGTGTTGGACTAGCTCTGGAGTTAAGATCTACTGCAGAAATACAACAAAATCCAAAAATACACTGATTTGTTGCAGTAGTTGGGTATAAATTTTAAAGAGACTGTGCATTGTGTAAGTATGTTAGAAAATACTTAGGGATTTTAACTAAATATACACAGCAGCCCACATATTTATCTAATCACATAAATTTAAATACTCAAAAATCCAGAAGATGAGAACTTACCATTTCCAGCTCTCTTTATCACTATAATCTACCTTTATTAGAGCTACCTATTCAGTATTTGTCTGCTCAGACATCACCCTTACGCTAAACAAGAAATAGTACAGACTGTGGGATGCTCAGAGGAATGTGATGAAAAGGGGGAAAAGTTTGTCTTGGGGCATGTATGGGGCATGTTAAAATTCTTCAGCAGTCTGAAGGTAATATTTTTAGGTTTGCGGTGAGTGGTACAGAGCATTTTCAATACTCCAGATGTATGCAAGTCACAAGGTGAATGTTGACAAAAATGTGGGAAAAGGTGAAGCCATAGCTAATTCTAAGCTTTGAATCTGAAAGAAGACAAATACTGCCTGGTGAGATTGTATTTTCTCAGAGCAATTCGGTCAGAGTACTACACTGGTTCAAATCATGAGCTGCAGAGGAACGAGCGGTGAGCTGGGAAGACGAGGAAAGATGGTCTGCCTGGGCAACTTCTTAATTTAATACTCCTTAATACAGAAGGGCCTATTCAGTGTAGCTATGCTGAACAAAACTATCCCAGAGTTTCCTTTCACTATGAGTAAAAATGTTGGTGTTTGCAAGGATGACTTCCCTTGTTTATTGAAGTGTAAATATGTTTCATCCATGTACAAGATGGCAATATGAGGCAGGAAGAATGAAATGAGTACTGAAGAAGTTTAAAAACAGCAACACGAGACAGGATCTGGTTTACATTATCTTGGAAAGTTTACGCACTTTGTTGATGCTGCTAAATAATTTTTGGAAGAAGATAAAACAATGTTTAAAGAGGAAATCTTGAAGATGCAGAAACTTAATATGTTCAATGAAAACTCAATTTTATACAGAAAATCTCTTCCTGACGCTGAAATAAGTACATGTTCTTTTTGTAGGAATTTGATGTCATTACTATCAAACTGAAAATACGCAAAAGCCAGACAAACAGTGGGCTTTGTACTAACTGTGAAAAGACAGAAATCCTTACGATAAAACTAAGGAATAATATGTAAATACCTGTTATGACTTTTTTTTTTTTCTTTAATTATGAATATCTTGAACATTTGGGAGATCTCTGCAATTTCTGTACATGGACAAACTGATTCCAGTCTGCTGAGGACTACGCTGAATTCACTGTGGCTTTGCACAGGGACAGTTTCTCTATAGTAAAAAAGAAAGTGCAAAATCAGAAGAGGGTCTACAGCAGAAGATCATTCTCTCCTGTTCCATCTTCCCAAGCCATGAACAATTCGTTCACCTCTTCAGAACAGCTGATTTGAAGACTATTATCATTTGTCCTGACAGTTTTCTTTTCTGTAGACTAAACAACCTCAATTGCTCCAGTCTTTCCACATGGGTCAAATATTAGAGCAGGCATCCTCTGGCCATGTAGCTTTTAGTTGAAATATTACTTTTATCCTTAAATGTGAGTAGAAGTTACAGATAAGCACAGTTTGTCATTTCTTGACTTCTTCTTTTCCTTTCTTTTTTTAAATTGATCAAGTGACATTAGGGTATTGTGACAAAAATTATGTAGCCCATTAGAAGAATATGTTCAAACTATCTTGTGTTTGTATGTATGGTACACAGGACATTTTACATTTTAGAGCTAGCACATGTGCATTGTTTTGGTGCTTGTTTTTTCTGAAGTAATTAAGCCTTTAAAAGAATAATTTGCTACTGTTGACAGTCTTCAATTTAAGTAATAGTATCTGTAATGATGTGTTTCATTTCTTCTGATGGGTTCTTTACAATTTAAATGATGGACACAGAAGAAAGATACATTAAGCATATAGCATCTGACAGATCTTGATTTCTAGTAGTACTAGCATTGGCAGTAACTCTAGCACTTCCTTTCAGCACTATGGTGTTTTAGTGAGCTATGATTTATTGTAGTGATATAGAAATATTTCATATCCAAATTGCTCTAGTATATCATGTTATACAGGTAAGAAGAATTCTGGGCATGACATGCGTAATAATAATGCTTTATGGTTCTATAGGCACTTTCATCAATGTTAACTGCTTGACAGCTGCCAAGACAAAACTTGGAGTAAGCACTGTATTCCGTAAGGCAGCTGTAACTGTGCCTTAATTTTCCTTTCCTCACTTTGAAATAGGTTTTTGATTCTCAAACGTGAATCACTGAAAGAGTATCATCTTTCCCAGGTCTGATGTTTCTCCATATTGTTTCGCAATGCCATCGTGTTACTCGTCTTGGGTTTTTAATGTAGCAGCAGCAGAGCATCATCATATGTTTAAAGCAAAACTTTAATCCCATAAAGACTATGAAACTACACCACTTCATCTTATGAATTGTCTGAGTTATAAAATTGTTAAAAGCTTTAAAATACCAGGGCCGTTGTGACTGGATGTAACTCTAAGAGACCATGGTTAAAATAACCAACTTAAGGTCCACAAATTTTAAGTCACTATATGTGGCCTTCATGAATAATGACGAAAGAGGTTTATGGGGAGTTTTGTTTGTGGTTTTTTGTCTTTTCCTTTATGTGACTTCAGAAAGATGGAGTATATCATATGTGCTGTCTCTTCTATTAAATCACTTGTAAAATGGCTTAGACTTCTCCTGTCGTCTGGTGCACTTATGCAAAATAAATGTGTCCTATGCTCTGGATAAGTGTCTTCCTTTTGGTGAATAGTTTTTAAGCTTTTTACATTTTGTATCCAAATACAATTTGAAGTGTCACACTTTCCACTCTAATGATCAAAGCATTTATTTAGGTGATACCAGCAACATGTTTTCAAAATAGTGCAGCTGGAGCCAGAACCATTTTTGCTTTGAGCACATTTGTTTACAGGATATCAGAGCTATTTGTAATTGTACATCTTACTGCAGTGAGCATTTAGCACATAGTCATTCATTTGGACCCTGTTATTCATAATGTCTGCAGTTGCATAAGATTCGTTATGTGAAAAGAAAAGATCTAGCTGTAAAGCCTAGCTGTAAGGAAGTGTACAGTCAGATTTATTTGTTTCAAGGTAAAAAAGCTAAAACTTAGATAAAAAAAAAATAAAACTTCACAGCATCTTAAAATTATGTTGGATTGGGTTTTGGTTGGTTTGGGTTTTTTTTCCCTCTCTCTGATTATTGCCTACAATAAAGATTCTAGTTCTCCAAACACTTTTGCACATCCTTTTACTATGGCAGTGGTCTCTCTTCCATGGAACTACTCACACCTAAAGGTAAGTACATAAGTGTTTGAAAAGCATGCCTTTGTCAATATCTTTAAGTTCCAGTAATTGATACTTCCAGCCTGATAATGCCCAGAAGTGCAAATCACAACATACAGCCTGTGGCTCTAGGCTCTTAAGGGAAAAGAGGGGAGAATTCTTTCAGTAAAAAAGCAAATGAGAAAACAAAAAAGTTGTGAATCAACATCCTGTCATGTGTCTATGGTGAAGAATTGATCCAGCTTTGCTCTTGTGAGATTTTTCATAATTATTAATATACTTGCTGGGGTTTTTTTGAGCAAGGGGAAGGTGGGGAAAGAAGGAAATACGAAGAGTGAAACAGAGAAAGCTCATTAATTGTTTAGGAGGTAAATAGCAACTAATAAGTAACACTCAGAAGACAACTAACGTACTCAGCATGGAGAAGGCATGTGAATGGGATTTGTCCCCACCTTCAAAATAACAGAGAAGATTGTTAATAGTAAGGAGAAAAAGCAGGGCTTGCAACTGTTGAAGAAGACAGTAATAATGACAAGTAGAAGAGTTTTTCCCTTACAAGTCATAATGAAAGCAGTCTAATGTTTAGAGAGCTTATGTATGAAAAGGGGTAATTTTAGAAAAGACCTGACTATCTAGAACCAGGGAGAAAGCTGCTTGGAGGATGGTTTTATGTGGAAAAAAGTACGATGGTGGTTTGTTTCAAGATGACTGAAATGTGAGGATAAATGGTATTTCTGTCTTCAACTCACTCTGAAGCCTTCTGTGCTGACAGAAGTACAAAGTTAGCTTCATGGAAATACAGCTTAAAAGATGCAGAGAAAACAGGTATGTTTAATTTCAGTATCCCTGAAGTTCAGCATTGTTATTTCCATGCTAAACACAGTGTCTGATCAAGGTTCCCATCTACCTAGTAGGTTTCTACTCAGTTAAGATGCAGTGTTCCTGAAAATATGAATTTACTATCTTACAGAGCACACTACATAAGAAAGTTATCTTAAGCTACGTACAAAGATTGGGGCCACTTCTTCACCTGCATATTTCCTTTTAACTTTGAAAGAGATTTCATGCTTATGTATATGCAATTGCCTGCATACACATGACTTAGATACTGCCCTATTTGTTGCACGTTTCAGGTCATTATATACTGAAATACATGAAAATATATACTTAAGTAAAGAAAATATTTTTTAAGAGCTGTAATATTCTTCCTGGAGATGTTGGAAATCGGATACCAAATTTCTGAGAAATATATACCATGATCCTTTGTCTACATGAAATAATTTTGACTGGATTTTTGTAAATTAAATCTGTGCAGTAGCTAAAGGAACTCTGCCAGTATTTCCTAAGAGTCTAGAAAAGGCCACTAGTGCTGCTTACAAGATAGTAAGCGCTCAGGCAAGTATATATAGTTGGTGCTTTTCCCTTAGTATCTTTTCTTTGAACAGTGTTACAGTCAGTCATCTGTAAACTTCTGTACAGTGATCCTCATTAAGAATTTCTATGTCATAGTATCTAGGAAAGTTAGATGGTTTCTTGCACTTAAAAAACAAAAGCAGTATCCTGACTAGCATGATACAATAATTCTGCATGTATTGACGTATTACTGGTGTTTGCATGGATATCGCCAACATTCAAATGAATGCCATTGAAGCTATCTTCTTTCCCTGTCCATTACCTTATTCGAAGTTGATTTTTTCCTGTTCCAAGTTATATGTTTTATAAAAATCCTACTCTTGGAGTGCTTTGTACATTCTGCGTGTTGTGCCCAGCAACTTGTTACAGAAGTCACCCTTATATTTTTTCACTGGTTTTTGCAGGTTTTTTTCCTTAATGCCAGTAATGAATGGTAATGTGAGTGTGTTATTTCTGAGAAAGGAATTCTAGATAATTTGGAAATAATTCTGGTTCTCAGTTTTGGAGAGCTGCACTGATGGCAGTGGGACCCTTTTGTTGTGGGTTGGCCTTGACTGGACACCATATGCCCTCCACCCTGCTCTATCGCTCCCCTCCTCAGCAGGATGAGAGAAAATAAGATGGATAAAAAAATAGTGGGTCAAGATAAAGGCAGTTTAATAAAGCAAAAGCAGATGTGAAGGAAAAAAGATTTATTCTCTACTTCCCATGAGTAGGCAATGTCCAGCCACTTCCTGGGAAGTAGGGCTCCAGTGCGCGTAGCAGTTGCTCTGGAAGACAAACATTGTAATAACAAATGCCTGCCCTTCCTCCTCCTTTGTCTTAGGTTTATTGCTGAGCAGATGGTTTGGAATATCCCTTTGGTCAGTTTGGGTCAGCTGTCCTGGCTGTTCCCCTCTCAGTCTCTCGCACACCCCCAGCCTGCTGGGTGAGGAGGAGGATGTTGGAGAGACAGCCCTTGTACTGTGCAAGCACTGCTCAGCAGTAGCAAAAGCTCTGGTGTGTTATCAGCACTGTTCTAGCCACAAACACAAGGCACTGCACCATGGGGGATGCTATGGGGAAAATTAACTATTCCAGCCAGACCCAGTACACCTTCACATTGAAAAGTCAGGTGTTCAGAACTGCCTGAAGGATCTTAACACTGAATTCCCACTGTTGAAAGAGGAACCAAGATGCCTGAAATGAAAAGCTGAGGATTTTCAACACTTTGTTCATTTTTTGGGGAGGAGCTTTCAGCATTAGGGAACTTTTCAGTATTGTTTTAAGACTTCACAGGGTTAAGCTAGTGGAAATAAGTAATGTTTTTAAGATTTTTTTAAGCGTCAGCAACCCTCCTAAGCCCTGAAGACTACACAAAGCATTTTAATACAAGAACTTTGTACAAAATACATAGAATATACATAATGCATGGAAATGCAATTGTCTGGAATGACAATTTGCTCATACTGCTGTCACTTCTCAATATTTAATTCATCAGAAACTGATGCTGATGAAATGCTTTCCACTTGCCATTTGTGTTCTCTTTATTTCCTCTGAAGCAAGACTGCTAAGTCTTAATGGTAAGTATTTCTCTTTAGTACAATGCCATTAAATATTTTACTGGGTTTTTGGTTTTATCACCCACTGATATGAAGCACTGTAACATTTCAGAAAAAGTAGAAACAGTCTGGGAAATTTAAATTGGTCTGAATGAGAAGAGCAGGTCCCTGAGCAACCTGATGTAGTTGAGGATGTCCGTGCTCATTGCAAGTGGGTTGGAATAAATGACCTCTAAAGGTCCCTTCCAACCCAAATCATTCTAGGATTCTACACAAAGGAATCAAATTTGTGATTGTGAGCAAAGTGGTATAAATAGCTCAAGGATCAGATGCCTTAGTATGATTTTACTGGGAACTGCTTTCAGAAATACGACTTCATATTGTGGTTTATATTTTGAAATGTTAGTGTAATTGTAACATACTGAAAATTTCGTTATTTCTTCAGTCTTTAGATTGCTTATACTTTGCTGGATGCCGTATTTTCTGTATGTTTGGAAGCATACCTTAATTACATAATGTTTTGGATGGCACATCTCACAGAATTTTGGTTGACAAAATAATGATTTGGAAGGTGAAACAAATTACAGAATCCCATTTATATTATTTCACCCATTAAGTTATAGATAATCCTCATTAGAGGCCTAAAAGCCTCACATTCATTATTGGTTTTCAGTTCAAAGTAGACTTTAGTGTATTTGGATCAAATCCCACTAATGCTACCTGGAATCTGATTTATTTTTATGTCAATTTTTACATATCTTAAAATGTAGTCCTGGTTTGTAGCAGAAGCAGCGGAGTAGAAACAGAGCAGATGTTTCTCTGATTGTATCTAGGGATGTGTCAATGGTATTCGTAGTAAAAGAGAAAATTTGGCTTGGCAAACTCTGGTGGCATTTTTCTGCTCATTAAAACATCAGATTGATAAAGTCCATGTACTGCTCTGTTCCAAAATGTTCAGGCTTCTTTAAACATTAGCATTCTTATGATCTCATTGGTACTGCAGGCTTCTAGGGAACTCACTTTTTACAGATCTCTTCCTTCACATCTTTCCTTCCATCAACCTGACAAGTGAGAAAAAAGTTGCCCCTAAGATTGCCAGTTGTGGTTGCTGCGGAAGGCAAGGGATTACAGTGAATACTCAAAATTCAGTTCCAGGAAAGCTTTTTCCATTCTGCAGCTATGCCCTGTCTCTCTCCCAGTTGACAGAAAAGCCAGCACTTTCTTAGATTTAACAATGTTTTGTGTCAAAATTCTCTAACTTCAGACAGCGTAGCCAGGGAAGTGACAGCTTTATATGTATCCCTTTGTAGAAGACCTCAGTAGTGTTTTAAATCCGGAGTTTATTCACAAGTGTTGTGCTCGTACATTGCTATAAAAGCAGACTGATACATCATGTGACATGCAAACTACTGTTTTCACACTTAGGACATCAGTCTGTAAATTTGAACCAGTAAATCTTCTTGAACGTGAAGGCAAAATTGGTACTCATTTCATAAACACATTGGTTATGTATATTACGTCTAATGCAGCAAATGTTCCCCTAGAGGGTAAACAATGTCATCCACAGCTAAAGTGTTGTCTTTTAATGACATGGTTCATAAATTATAATGTCATTAGGAAATTAGGTTCAAACGGTTTAGAAAAGCAAAATGGGTGTTTGAAATGTAAATTATAACTTGGATCTTTTTTCCTGCCTCTTTAGCATCAGTGTAAACTCAGTTTCTTACAAAGTGGTGTTTGCCTCTGTCAAAGCAGGATGCAGAAAAGCACATGAACAGCACAGGAACAGCGCATTGGTGAAGCCTTCCAGCAGGGGTGTTCTTGTTGGCTGACCTTCTCTTCTCTCTGTCTTCTGTCTGTGATGTTTCCCCATTAATTGCTTTTTCTGTCTGAGTAGGATTTTTACATTTGGTAGTGCAGATTTTGTGTATTTGGCAGCCTGTAAGTATCAACTTGGCTAAGTTTTTGTAGTGAGACTGAGAGTGTCCACGGATGGTCTTTTCTGCCAGAAGGTATGAGTGGTAGAAGAGACATTTCACAGCCATGATCTGATTAAATGAAGCTTATCCATAGCTGTAGCTGGACCTCTTACCAGTTCAAAGATAGAGGCGTGATTCATGATGCTTCTTTCAGACCTAGAATAGGTCTGTGTGGCTACAGACATTATCAGAAGTCATATTTCAGCCATGACCTGGATGACTGAAATCTTCAGGGGTAAGATGACCATGGCTTTCAGATCAGTTCATTATAAAGAACTTCTCTCTTAAACCTGGGACAGGAGCAGGTCATCTGTAAGGGACAGCTAAGAAGACAGGCACAAGTTCATACGGTGGCAAGCTGGGGTAAACCTGAAGTTGAGGTTTCAGCTTTCCTTTCCTTCCCTTCTCCTCCCTTCCCACTGACTATTCAAAAGATTTAGAAAAAGTTTTAGTTCATCTGTTCATCTGCTTGCTCAGTGACTTACATCACTACCTCATTGCTACAAAGAGATCAGTGGCTCAGTTGAAGGCCCCATCTATATTTTTCAAGGTTACTATTGAGAAAGTAAGTGACAAGTCCTCACTGGAACAGCTTCCAGCAGTATAATGACAACTGTGTCTCTACCTTCCAGTGGATGTTGTTGCCTCCCCTATTAAAACATCAGGAAATCAAGACAAGAAATCAAGTGCAACTAGCTCATCCTGGATCACAGCAAGGTCAAAATCATGCTGAGAGATGATGCTTTGATACCTGTCTGGGATACAGTTTCCAGCAGTATACAGAACTCTGCCATCACTCTATGTAGGCTTGGCATCCCGTCCGAAATTGGATAATTGGGTAGCACCAGTCTACAATTGCCTTATTTAACATTTTGCTTTCCTGGAAACTTTGTCTCTCTCTGCTGTGCATGGACCTGGTTATCAGCAACCAGTAAATTTTGTTGAGATCTTGAACAAACCTCAGGTGCTGCAGTTGAAGCTGGCCAGCTGAGGCTGTTAAGAGCCCTTCCATCACTGAGCTCCTATCCAGCTTTGCATCTGCTTTTGCAATAGGATCACCTTCAAAGTCATGAATAGTCTGAGTTGAATGAAAGCAGTTGTCCTTCCCTAAACCTGTGCTTTTGTCACCTACTAATATTGCCTTTCTGTACCTACCTAGCATTATCTACCTAGCAGTAATGTTATCGAAACAAACTCAATAGAAAGTAGTAGGAAGTATATTTTCAAAGGGTCTTCCCATGTATTCAAAGCTACAGAAGTTAAAATGATGCCTTGAGGAGAATTAAAAAAAAAAAAAAAAGCAAGCTTCTGGCATGAGTAATCCCAGCTGCACTCAGTAATATCATATGCTGTTGGAAGTACCAAGCAGGTAATGGCTGTAGGACTGAGTGCATGCCCATGATTCTGGATAAAAAGTTGACATTAGTTTAATTACTTGCTTGATTCCAAAACTGTAGTCCACTAACCAGTTAAAAATTATCTGTATTTTGTTTTCTGAATAACAGATGTGTTCGGAAGGCATCATATTTCAGGATAATAGAATTGTTTTCAACAGACCTCAGAGCTTCCCAAGGAAGTATTTTCCAAAATTGGTTTGGGGAGGGAAGAAGAGGTCTTTTAGATACTCCAGTGTCTTTCCAAAGAATGTGACTCAGGAAGTGAGAAACAATCTTATCTGATCATAGACAGCTATAGATCATGAGGTATTTGCTGTTTTCTTAAGAACATTTTACCTACAAACTTCTAAGGGTAGCAGACCCTAGTTATTGGAAGCTGCCATTCCTGCAGCAGAAGAAATTAGTATAATCTATGCCAGAGGACTCTGTGGCTGAGGAGAAGGAAGAAGGCTTCGCATACTGTTATATCCATCTCTGACCTAGACCCAGCTACTTATAGAAGCTCAGAAGTTGCAGTGGCAGTTCCATTTCCCTCATAAAAATATTGGCATTTGAAAAAACAGTTTGGCATTTTGATGATTTGGTTTTCAAAACAGCCTCAAAATTTTACATACCAGCCTGGAAAGTGCTGTAAGAAACTACAAAAGAGATTGCCTAAAATAAGTAGCCAGAAAATGCACATGGGATTGAGTGGGCTAACAGACATGGTGAATGCCTGGTATGATTTCAGGTGTCATCAAAGCTGCCATTGACTTCAAGAGGCCTTAAATCAGGGGTAAAATTCTGATGTCAAGAGCTGCATGGCAGCCTAGTTCAGACCACCACCAGGAAAGACTATACCCAGCTACACCAAGTCTTGTGTACTTAGAGACTACATATCAGTTTTAGCTCCATCTCATGATCAGTGTGATAAATTCAATAGGACTTGAAGAACAGACATACTCTAGTTCATGCTGGAAGTAAGTGTATAAGTGTCCTGCCTTCTGTTTCTTTTTTCACTTGAAGGCAAAAGGAAAGGGTTATTAAAGTTTGCCAGTGAGAACACATAGCCCTAGTGGCTAATACCATTGACTCTGAAAGGAGAAAAGATCAGAAGGGATGACATCAAATGTAGTCTTTACTCAAATTTTAGTTGACGGGATACAGCTGAGGTACTTTGTTTTAGGAAGAAATGGGTTCAAAAACCCTCAAGCATGAATATGATTTTTATTTTCAAGAATTATTGCTATGAATCATGTATGCCTAACCTTTTTTGTGAGTGTAGTTATAGACTACATATTTCCATTATTTTAATTTTTATTTAATTACATAGGGAGAAAAAATCACTTTCCTTAGACTGGAATACTCTTTGGAGATCAGAAGATTTTTTTTGTGCAGGACTGATGTAGATGTTTCAGAAGTTGCCAGTCAAGAGACACCTAAAAACTAATAACAGAACTACCTTGCTCTTCTCTCAATATGACAGAACAGTGGCTTGAGAGTTGAATACTGTAGGGAGCTGGTTTTGGAGTTCATCTGCTTTTACTGACCCTTTTTTCCTTTCCTTAGTGCAACGTCTAGAGGCCAAGAACCATGATCATTTGGCAAGGAGTTACCAAAAGTTTTCATGACAGATTTCATCAGTCCAACATATAACTTTAACATATCTGCAGTTCTGAGGCTGTTGTTACAGAAATATATCCAAAGGTCATCGAAGGAGCCTCTCCTATTGAATTTGAGGGGAAGAAGCATTGGATCAAGACTGTTTGTGTTTACTCATAATTACTCAGAAAACTTCTTAGCAGAAGACCTCTGCAATAGGTAGAATTGGAGAGGAAAAGGTAACAAGTCCGATTAATCACTCACAAATGAGAATACCAGTCCCTCATTTTACTTTAGGCCCCTGCATGTTACTATATGTTATTAAGGATTGGGCAATGGATAATACTGATGAGAAGATTCCTCTGTAACTGGAGCTACACATTATTTTTAATTGTTTCAAGGCCTACACTCCCTAATCTTGCTGATTTTTTTCCTTATTTTTTAACTCAGAACTCTTCCCGGTAGCATCACTGAAAGTTACATTGTTAGTTTCTGTCATTAAGTACCATACCAAATCAGGAAAATCAGCTGCTATTTGGTATCATTTTGATTTTAAAAGTCTTTATTTTATGCAGTTTTAATGATGGAGTTGATGGTTGGACCCCAGTTCAGGAATCCACAGTAGAACAGACATGGACATACTTGAGAGATTCCAGTAAAGGGCCATGAAGATGATGAAGGGACTGGAGCATCTCTCATATGAAGAAAGGCTGAGACAGCTGGGACTGTTAAGCCTAGAGAAGAGAAGGCTCCAGGGGATCTTACCAGCATATATAAATACCTGTAGGGAGGGTGCAAATAAGACTGAGCCAGGCTCTTTTCAGTGATGCCCTGTGACAGGACCCAAGGCAGTGGGCACAAACTGGTTCCCTCTGAACATTGGGAAACACCTTTTCACTGTGAGGGTGCCTGAGTACTGGCATGGGTTGCCTGGAGAGGTGGTGGAGTCTCCATCCTATGGGATACTCATAAGCAATCTAGTCATGGTCCTGGACAACTGGCTTTGGGTGTCCCTGCTGGAGCAGGAGGTTGGACCAGATCACCTCCAGCTGTCTCTTCCAGTCTCAAATGTCCCATCATTCTGCTAACCTCCTGTTTTCACTGAGGTTTTGAACTTCTATCACTTACTGCTTACAACCCTTTCTCATGATAAAATAGACAGTAATACAATTTTCCAATGTGTTGAGCTGTTCTGTATGATTCATCCATAACAAGAAATACCAGAATTACTGCCATATGCACTCTGTCTTTAAACTTACAAAAATAAACACTGAAGCCATTGAGGGTGTAGCAAATAGCTCGTTTTCCTAAAACAGAACAAACAGCAACATTTTATCCTCTTCTTCATCATGCGGAAGTAAGCAAAGAATTCTCTGCTAGTAATTAATATGGAAAAAGTGTAAGAAAAACAAGGCAAAACCTATATGAATGTGGAGGCAATTCAGGAAAGATTAGTTAAACCCCCAAATCTTAAATGTCCCATTCTCAGAGTTAGCTCCAAGAACAACATTGTACTCCGTGATCTGCTGCCACAAATAGGACTTTCAGTAGCTTTACCAAAGGCTATTCATCACATTTAAGGGCATAGACAAAGGAAATCGATTCACTTCTGGACCACTTTCCCCTGAATGACTTTCCAGTGTGAAATTCGTAAAATAAACAGTCTGAATGCTGCAGTACTGTGGCTACTACCAGTTGCAATTGCCTAAGACCATCGCACAGTTTTTCCCAGGCTTTTAGCTGTGGTCTTCGGGCTTCATCCTCTCTAGATGCATGTCATCAGTTCATTATGAGTTATTATTGCATGTGCATACCACATACTTCATACAACAAGCAGGGAGAGCTGAAGAATATCTAGGACTTTTAAATCTTGCCTCCAAGGCTCATGCCCCAAGCGATAGAGAGGCACTGTTACTGTGTTGGATTAACTTCTGATATGTGTTATGATGGTGTATGGATTGCTGTTTGAATTTGTTTTCCCGGTTTAAGCTTTCAGATTATTTCAATACTATTACAGAAATAGGGCTATTGCTGAAGCACAGAATCAAAATCACCACAAATGTTAAAGTTACAGATTGTACAGTATCCTGACAACACATAGTTCCTGTACAGAACATGTCTCCACAGCATTCTGCAGTCTAAATCAAATCATCTGTCTTTGTGGGGCTTCCTGAAAGATTAGTGGAGAACACAGCTGTTTAAAACTGACACATTGTAGAAAAAGCAGCCACGGAATAAACTAAATTAATTTTCCTGCCTTGTCCGTCTGCCTCAGTCCTACACTGTTATCAATGGTGTCATTTTAAGGCATTGCACTAACTTTTTTTCTTTCTCATTTTTCTTGTCTAGGCACTAGACTGCTTCCTGTATGCTGCAGGAACCTTCTCTCCATGTCTTCTGTAGGGCAGGTTAACTTTTTTGTTACTTCACACATACCTCCCCCTTACTATTGAGATCATTTCAGGTACTCTTACAGCATGTCTGATTTTTCCCTTGTATTTCATAATTCTCATCCCTTTTATCTTTATTGTTTAGTACTCAGCTAGCACCAGTTGAGCAACTTTTGAGGCAGCCCATATGAAGGAAAACAACATAAATGAAGCTGTTCTGACATAGGTTATCACCTCAGAAGTGCTAGAGGTGTGGACAGTGCTTTATAAAGTCATCTGTTCTTCAGCTGCTGGGAATGAAATGTGACAGTGTAATCTCTATTTGTGGTTGGCTATAAAGGGCAGAAGCATGGGAGACTCCAGTGCCTTTATTCTGTTTCATAATGACTCTGTTTGTGACCTGGGACAAATAGCAAAAGCCCCCCCAAATACTGCACATGTGTTTGGTTGTTCACCTGACATTTGTTTCATTGACTTCAAAGAATATATTTTTATGTATGACATCTAAATCCATACGTACTCAATGTAGCATCAAGACTTGTTTTTTTCACTGACTTGGTATCTTCATCTGGAGGATAGTCACCTGCTATACTAGTGATATTGGTAAGAAGCTTTGTAGATAAAAACTGTGAAGGAGATGCTAATTGCCACTATTTCGTTTTACTTGTTCCTACCATTTATTCTTGGTCAAATATTTTAAAAAAAAAAAAAAAATCTTAATTGAATGAAGTCTGAGTAAAACTTAAATAAGGTTTGTGATACCTTACCTTCCTATTCACTTTCTACAGAACATAATTGACTGCCAGACAAAAGCAGCTTCCTATTATACTACTGATTGCTTCAGGAAGTTCTAGATTTTCTCCTAAATATATAATAGCCAAGCCGCCCTCATAATGTCCTAAACGGCATATCACTTCTGTGGACTTTTTTTTGGCAGAGGTACTCAAAGTGAATGTTCTGGGCTGTAAGTTAAATGCTGTTTGAGTACTTCTTGACTGCATGTACAGTTACAAGTTTGGACCATATAAATACGTGCAGAGATGTTTTGAAACAAGCCAGATTTGCTTATTATTCCAACCTAATTGCTCAACGGGCAGTCTGCCCTACTCTCTTGTAACTTTTTATTGCAGGGAAACTGACTAATCTGGCTCTTCCTCCATCAACAGAACTTTGTGAACTGTTCACATCCCACTTTGAGAACAAAATTAAGATCACTGTGAGTCAGCTGACCTCTAACGAAGCTGCCAACACTAACAATTCTGTAATTCCAAATCTTGAGCCTGTCACAATTCTCAAGCTACAAATACTTCAGGCATTTTATGCTCCAACACCTCAGGGCACCATTATGTTTTGCCAAATCTTTGTTCTAAACAGTTACAGTTTTTCTGGATTCTCTAATCCCTCTGGGTTCTCACATTGTTAATCTCTCTTTGATGGCAGAGAACTTATTAATAATGCCACACAGTAAAACAATTATCAGTTCAGTTTTTAAGAAGAAAAATCTGTTACCATTAGAAGATCCCGCATATTGCCATCTAATATTCAATCATTCTTTTTTAATTTCTTTATTTTAGTGATTGTAGCACATTGCAAATGTGGCAATGTCTTTCGAAGAAGGTGTCTTGGTTTTCTCTCAGGCTGGACCCTGTCTTCTGCACTGTGAAACAATATTCTTAAGAGTTTATTTTTGATCTTAATACCCTGACTGATGATGAATTTTTTGCTGCTGCTGCTTGACCTCTCTATTTACTTTGGCATTATTTTGATCGTAATAGAATATTAGGTCTCTTGGCAACCCAGATTAATTTAGCTCTTGTTTTCATTGAGATCTATTATGCACATAGTCATTCTTTCTCTTTCTGTCCCTCTCTCTCATTGCATACATATACAGGCATACACACTGAAGAGTATCTTCTACACACCAAAGCACAAAGCAGGCAAGCAGAAGGGGTCTGGCACTTAACCAGTTCTCCTGACCAATGTGTGGGTTTATCCGCTGTAATTCAATTAATAAATTTAATACCTAGCATGTATACTATTTCTCATCAGAAGATATGAAAGCTTTTTACAAAGATGCATAATAACTACTATCTCTGTGGAGACACTATTGCAGACAGGGAAATTTGCCTATTGCATTATTGGGGAGGGTAGCTAGTCTGGGAACAGAAACCAAGATATCAGCATCATGAAGAAAGGGTTGTCATTACTGAAATTTCATGTTTTTTTCAGCCACCTTGTCTCAACTTATTTATATGACATAGATTTGTGCACACTATTCAGGCTATAAACAAGTGTACGTCCTGTTTCTTTTAGTCTCTGTCTCAATACAAATCTTGTACTTCGCTTGCAAAATGTTGGTTTCTAGGCCATTTTATGGTATACAGCATACCAATTGTATATAGTATACAGCACTACCAATTGGGTATCCATTTGCCAGGATGTAATTTAACACTATACAGTCTAGTAGGTCTGCTTAGGTATTCAGGTGTTAGATCACTTCATTTAGCAGTGCAGTGTCTATATTAACACTGGTATTTTGCTCAGCTTTTTCCTGAAATATAAAACAAAGACGTGTAAAGCCAAATCATTAGTTGCTGGTTCCAGAAAGGAATTGCACCTAGTTTCCTTGTTTGCATTCTTTATCAACGCTCCAGGTATTCCTGCCTTGTAAATCAAATGCCCTTTTTTACCAACTCTTATCGTACAGACAACTGAAAGGTATTATTCTCAGCCTTTCTTTTTTTTTTTTTTTTTTTAATTACATTTGGTATTTGTTTTTCTTGAAAAGACTGCCAAAATTCATTCCTCTTTGAAGATTATATTATTTTAAATGTTTTATATAATCATGTCCTTTTAATGTCAACATCTATTCTCCAGAATGTTTTGAAATTATCTGGGATATTTCAGTAAGTGATCTGACTTCCCTCAAGTAGGAAAAGAAATCCTAAAAGCTTAGAAAAATGAAATCTTAATTCCATTCTTTTCGGGTCATTTTTTTCTGAGATTTGTAAGAATATATAAAATATTACAGGTGTATGTAATAAAATATGTATTTTAGATAAGTCCAGTAATCAAGCACTTAAGGTATCAAATACTAGTGATTTTTTCCAACAGACTTATGTGGCAAAATGCTCCAAATATGGCTTTTAAGTAGCTGTAATGATAGCATGAGGGTTGTGTTTTTCATTGTCTCTCAGATATTCTATATTACATTTGTTCTTTTGAGGGGCTTCAATGTAGCCAATCCTGAAAACCCAACCCGTGTTTTAAAGTAGAGCTGGTTTTTTCTAGTCACACCATACCATACATAATAAAGATTGAGAGGTTAGCTAATAAATCTGCTTATCTTACATAAATGGAAAAGTATCTAGCTCATTCTCCCACAGCTGTGTTGATTCTACTCAACTACCAGGAATTAAAAGTGGTAAAAAATATATTTTGGTCACAGAAAAACAGAAGGAAGAGCAATGTCAGCGTATACTCAATATAGACCAGGAGGAAGTCTGTTGGAAGGTGTTCTTTTTATATAGTCACTTTGCTGACCATAGTCACATTCCAATTTTAAACAAATATAATTGTACCAGTCTTGGTGTAAAAGGCTTAGGAACTGTTTTCAATACAGTGTAAACTTACCATTGCATCAGCTGAAATTAAGTACACTTAGCTTTTTTGAAATGGTAAATTCTACATGCTTATTCATGCTAGGTGACTAGATTTACCTAACTACTCTTTTTCTCAGGTATATACCTAAATCATTTGTCAAGTGAAAATATGTTCCAAAATTCTAGTGAACCAGATCTAATAAATCCAGTATCATACTCTGTTTTATGCAGAGTCTATCCCTTCTGACTGAGTCACCATTTATTTGCAATTTTCTTAGAATAGAAAGGTAGCATATTACATAGCTGTCAGATTAATTTCCAGAATTCTGTATATGTCAATATGTGCAGATACACACTGACGAACAGAGAGACTCAAGTTGAAACTTTGTTCAGGAAATGTTATATTGCATACACACATGCCAACATACCATTCCCCTTTCTAGAAAACTCTCATTTACAAAAAAAATTACAGAAAATAGTCACTGACCACACGCCATGGAAGACAGATGCACTTTCAAAACGTGACTTTCAATGTTGTCTTGTTTAACGCTTAAAAAGGCTGTATGGAAAAATTGAATTTTCTTGCTGAACCTGAAAGAGGTTCTCAGGTTATTCTGAATTCAGTCTGTGAATGTTACCACCATTTGAACATAATTAGGCAAAGTTAAAAAGAAGTAATGATGATTCTGTCTTGTGAATGAAGAATCATGTCATGTGAATGAAGAATCATTTTCCCTCCAAATCACTATTCAAAAGAATTACTGTAGCCTTTAGCCATGGCATAAATCTATATTTAAATGATTCTTACAGCTTTTGCCCAAAGTATGTGATCAAAGCATGCAAATCTTCAGTATTTTCCAGCACTGGCAGGATGGGCAATAAGTCTTTGTTTTAAAAATGGAACATCTGTACTCTGAGTGCTGGACAGTGTTTATTATAGCAGTTGTCTTGCTGAGATCAGTGGGACTTGGGATGTGCAGATGGCATCAAAATTTGCCCATTCTTATTATTCATTACTGTTGGTTATCAAAAACTTAAACCAAAAAGAACTTATACAGTAAGGGAGCCTCTCAAAGTGCATGTTTTGTCTTTCCTTAACTACCTTCCTCCTTCCAATCCTATTATTTTTGCTTTGGAACTGTTTATATAGTCATAAATGAAATACTTTAATATAACATTTCTTTATGGTCTGTACTACTTACATTGTTCTACATGCACTGAAGGGAGTCTAATGTTGCAGTTCCATGTTAAATCTGTAAACCCTTTATTCTGAGGCTTTACAGTCTGAAAGAATGAAGAAAAACTTCAGAACTAAGAAAAGCTCAGGAAAACATTATCTGTACTCTTTTCCTTTTTTTTCTTGTTTTCTGTACACCGCTTTTGTATCTTTACATTTCCTGAGGCTTATTTCTGAAAGAAGTGTTTCTGGGCCCTCTTGCTAGCTACTCACCTCTTCTGCCTCATGAGAGTTCTTCAGATTTGTGTAAAATCAGACAACTCTTGTCTGATTTTACACAAATCTGAAGAACTCTCATGAGGTTTCATGAAGAGTAAGACTGCATGATGGACAATCAAATTAGGAGTCAAAATGGCAGGAAGAATACATTTTGAAAAGTATATGCCAGGGTTACTCATGGAAAGCAGGGTTTAACAGAGCAGAAGGATGAGACCAGGAGTGTACCCGCCTGTCCTCCTTGAGATGCAACTGGAATCTGCTGCTCAGGAACAGAAAGGAAAGCAACATGGCTGTTGAGAGAAAGCAAGTTGTTTGTTTGTTTGTTTGTTTTTTCTAGAATCAGTCTGAACTTCAAAAATATTTCAGGTTTTATTTAGATGGTTATGGTTTAGATTACGTTGAATTTGTGTGAAGAGTCCCTTATTTTCATCTCTATAATAAAGCTCACTTGTACCATAAGTGATTAAATAATATAAGCTAAGTTAATGTTTTTATGTTAACATCAGTGGAGTTTATGGCTTTTTGTCTTAAACAGTGCCATTGTATTGAAGTGTGTAGCATATTTTAATAAGAATAGACAGGAAGCTATTCTAAAATGTATAAGATTTTTAATGTCAGAGGACACTAGATTGACCTGCCTGGCATGCATTAGACGTCTTTTCTAACAGAGAAATGGATGATTTCATATTGAAAGTAGTGACAACATTCCAGAATACTATGAATCCATTTCAGATAAATAGTACAGTAATCTATCCATATTTAAGTATTGTAATTTGGTTTTCTATGTCTATAAAGAAGCAACATGAGTAATGATTAATTTGACTTTTGGAAAAAATTCTATTGAACTGCATATACTGCTTGTCATTTTAAGTTCCTAATCATACTTATATTGGCAATATGACTTCAACTTTTTTGATCATAGAATCACAGAATGGTTTGGGTTGGAAGGGACCTTAAAGACCGTCTAATTCCAACCTTCCACTAGACCAGGTTGCTACAAGCCCCATCCAACCTGACCTTAAACACTGCCAGAGATGGGGCAACCACAGCTTCTCTGGGCAATTTGTTCCCTGGAAGTATAAATATAATAGGTTGAGAATACTAACTTTTGGAAAATTCAAGATCATAAAGGCTGCAGTGGAAACAATTGTCCTTACCAGGAGCTTTACAGGGAAAGAATAAATGCATTTATACCATTAATTAGCATACAATAGGGTGACAAACTCAAAATTTTTTAAGTAAAATTTAATATAAGCAAATAAACATTATGTTTAGTAGACCTTTTTTTGCTTTTTTAGAGAGAAAGAAATTCTAAAGTTATCCCAAATGCCTTTTTGGTAGAGTGGTAAAGGTCATTTTGCAAGTTGCTTCTGGACCCATGTTCTTTTGGGTGACATAGGCTGTGTATATCATACACTTTAGTGTTACACAAAGAGCATACATAGAGAATTTCTTCTCAGTGTAGCTGTGTGCGTGAAGAAATTACCAACTGCGGTTTATTTTTATCACCTCACAGTTAAAAATTATAGCTTATTCAGCCAGCAGAGCAAACAGTGTGGGAGGTTCCTTCCATTCAGCGCAAGATTTACATTAACCTGCCTCTGAGGGTGTTTTGCATTAGTCTGGGTGATATGCTCTGAATAAAGATGTGACTTTTTTCGTACTTCTGTCTGCAGATTTTAAGCTCCAGAAGACATGTGCTAAGTTTTTTTTAGGACGATAGCTTCTTATGCTCCAAGAACGAATTCCACAGTGAAAGTATAATACTGTGGTTAAGTTACTAAAATAAGAAACACCTGTACCTTACTACTTACATGTTGTCCTGTAGACTTCCTGTATAAAGTGTTATACAGTGCACTTGATCATATTGTAAATTAAATAACCAACATAGAAGAACATCAGAAAATCAAATTCCATAGTTTGCGAACTCTGTAGTTTGCAAACTTCAAGACCTTCAGTCTCTGCTCTTGTGACAGTCTGAATAATGTGTCTTAAGATCTCTGTAGTGGGCTTCTCTCACTGTAAAAAGAGCAACAATGGCAATCCTTTGGGAATTAGGTGGAAGGAGACATCCCATATTGTTGCTGGAGGAACTATTTGCATACCAGAAGTGGAGTGTGGGAGGAACAGCATTCCAAGGTTTGATCTTGGCTTTGGGGAGGAGCTGAAGTCTTGTGATCACAGCAGTGGCTGTGAATCGTGTGTATAGATTTGACACTCTTGCAAGTGAAGACGGTTTATCCAGTGTCCCTGATATGTAGATTTGTCTGCAGTGATTGTCAGACAGAAGTTCAAGACGCTTCATCCAGTCATCCACATGGAGCTGCAGTGAGTGCCAGCTGAGTCCTCACATTCTAGTCAAGTTTCTTCTACCCCTTGTAGCCACTGTTCAGTAGACAATTCACAGAGCAGCAATGCAGATAGCCAGCAACTAAGTCTCTGCTGCTTTCCTGCATTGTTTACTGTCAAGAAGTTGATGGAGTTTTACAGCTTGTTGTTTGATTATTAACCCTCCATTTCCCTCAATGGTTATTCCAAACTGCCAGTGCAGGAGTTACCTGATCACAGCTGCTATAGACTGGCTCCCACTTCCTTTATCCTTCCATTCTACCTGTATATACCATAATGGCATGGTTGGCCTTGTTCTTGCTACTTTTTCTTGATCCAAAATCATGTTCTGATAAATTATCTGTGTTTTTCTTTCGAGTATCGGGAATTGCTACAAGCACATTGATGTGCTCAGTATCATGGAGGGTTCTCAGGTTTCCCTGGGCAAGATTTCCTTATGTTTATGACATAAAACTGACCATTATTTTTTTGTCTAGTGCAAAATTTCCTTGTGGTTATTATCAGTGACTGTTGAAGACATTTTGATTTCCTCTGTTCTGTGGGGACATTTTCCCTTGAACAGTTCCTTTTCCAGTGCAGAGACCCATAGTATCCCTTGTCTTTCCATTTCAATACCTATGGTATGTTGTATTATGGAGATATTTTTTTGGATGTTTTCTACTGAAAGTCTCAAGTTTGCTGAAGGTATTTTGAGGAGGAAGCAGGAGATCGTAGGGCTCTTACAGCATACAGTAGAAAGAAGTGCTTTAATTTTTTACCTTTTTGGACTTAACAGCTATTCCACAGTTTCCTGCAATGGTAGTGTACTGAACTCTGTGGTCAACATGTTTCTTTTCACTCTACACTTTCTTCTTTCTAAATCCAAGAATAAGTACTTGCATTGCCAGTGTAGCAGAACACCTAACTTGTTCCAGCCAAAATGTGGAATAGCTCACAGAATCATGACTGTCTAAGAGCTTTGTGCTTTAGGGTTGTCTTTTTCTAATGTCTGTTCAGCTGGATGGAGGCTAAGTAGCTGTGACAGGATACAGAGAGCCTACTTGTTTTCTCCAAACAAGGGAGTTAGCTCCAAGTATAGATTTAGCACGGATGCACAAGGTGAAATAATAAGGCCAGTCTGGTTGTCAGAAGGCAAACAGGAAACTAGAAAAACTGCTCCTTGTTAATCGGAAGGGAAGAGTGCTGGATTTCACAATGGGGTGCTTAGGCAGGTTTCTAGCCTAAGGTGTGTGGTCCTTCCATGTATTTCTATACATCAGCTGTTTTGGTTTTGGCTCCCTTGCCAATAATTTGTGCTGGAAGATGTCAGAAAGTAAACATTGCTACAGAAAATTACCAACTGCAGTATGATTGCTCTCTATCAAAAAGCCAGTTCTTTCATCTATGTAATTTATTCTTTGAGCAGTTGCATTTCCGGATTCAGTTCTAGGCTTCAGTTGCCCTGAGCCCATAGTTCTAGACAACACCATAGGAACTACTTGACAATGTGAAGAACAGAAACAAACATTCATCTGGTAAAACACTACAAATTGAACTAAAGAAACTATTGTGGAGCAGCAAGAACTCTACTGCAGTTACTGAGTTATTTCAGTTGTTGGTTTAGATATTCCTTCCTGAAAGTCCATCTTCGTATGCTGTTTGGTTTTATTCCTTTACCTGGTAAACAACGCCATTGGTCATAAGGTGCTATTCATTAATACTGCTGTAGCAGCCCAAAGTTTTCTATTCGGTGCTAAAGCTGTGATGCTTTTCACAGTATGCACAGTACGCAGCACACATATCTTCCAAAAGAGCTGTTACCCTCTCCCCACATCCTTCTCTACACATGAAAGTTTATTGAAACAGTTATTCCTGAATAATGGTATCAGAATGAACACTCGTATTCCAGAATTTGATTTACTGAAGAAAGTCCCACCAGCCAGAGCCCATGTATGGGCTTACTTAAAGCAAAATATCATCTACCAGACACAGTCCAGCAAAAAAAAAACCCAAACCCAAAACAAAAAGACCCCAAAGACCATTTGCGGGGCTTGTATTTCAGACATGTTCTTGCAGCCTTTTACCACGCGATATGCAAGGCAAAGGAAGACACAACCCCTGGTTTGAATTTTTGTTCCCTGAGGTTGTCAGTCTTTTCCTTTCCCCATCAATAGATTCACCAGTGATTTATGAAGGGATTAAAAAAAAAAAAGGGTGTGAGAAGGCAAACCTACCAGAGCGCAGGCCTAGAAAAATCTGTTAGAAAAGCATATGTTGTAGAAAAGCAGTTGAGTGGGAAACATAAAGTGTGAGGTTTTTCTGGTTTTTGTTTCTTAAACATTGAGTCATGATTACGACGCTAAACCAGAATTGAAAAAGAACCCCATAATTTCCATTTATTTCTGCAAACATTATGGTGAAACCACAGCATTCTCATGACAATACAAACCATTGAAATGCTACTATTCTTGAGTTTTTTCCAGACCTTATCATTCTCATGTCACGTGCAAACAATCATATTTAATAGATTCCGTATTTATGAGAGCTATTTTTAGATAAAGTACAGGAAAACTCTTGAGACTATGTTTTACTGTTTGAAGCAGCTACCCAGTGTTGCTTAAGCATTCAAAATGTTGAGTCACTTAGTTTTGGAAAGCTTGACATCAGGGATTGTCCAGGTCTGCCATTCAGAGTGCTCCCTGACACTGCTTCTGAAACTATGGTGGATTAAATACATATAAGACCATGAGCTTAGCCATGGGGGAATAAAAAAAAAAATAAATCAAAAAATCACAAAGTCTGTGCTTTAAGATGTCAGGTGTGCTTAAAGTATTCTGCCTATTAATGTCCTTATCACCCAGAGAATGGATTTTAAATTGTACAATCCTATCTGGACAACTATCTTAATACACTGTTATAGATTAACTGTGTATTTGGTTTAAAAAAGCAAACAAACAAACAAAACAAAACCCAAAGTCAGCACGTATATTTGAATAGTTAGTTTAATTCTCACATAATCGAGAACGCTTTCAGATGGGCTATGCGTGAAAGCAGGACTGAAATCAAAATTAGTTACATTTTAAGTTCATTCATAGCCTGCCTTGATTTATTTTTAGTTGGTCTTTACAACTGAGTAATTCCTTTTCTCATCCCATCTGCAGTGTGCCATGCTTGGAGCAGAGTTTGTTTTGTTGATGGACATAAATATTTGAATCTGTGAGACGGATTTGGTGGCTCGGGGAATTGTTAATAGACTATAGAGCATTTCACCTCAAGGGTCACTAGTTCACATCCGTATCAGGTCAATAGTGGCAGAAAGTCGTTATGCATCTGGCTGGCATCTGCTTGGTGGCCACTGCCAAACCATTTAATAATCTCAGCCAAGCTCCACGTGGCCAGGTGCTGTCTGCTAGCCCCAAAGCAGAGCCCTGCAGCAGACCTCCTCGGTCCGTGTCTCACCACCTGCTTCCAGGGAAGGATCCCAGACCCTGATTTTCGGGAACACCTCATTCCTCCCCCGACACCCCCCACCGGGCTCTG